>NW_027397090.1:20826532-20837861 GCF_003265705.2 Callorhinus ursinus
TGGGGGTGCTGTGTGGATCATGGGGGGACCTGAGCATGACAGGGGTCTGTGGGCATCATGGCTACTGTGGCATCATGGGGATGTGGGCATCATGGGGCATCTGTGGACATCGTGGGGCATCTCTGGGCATCCTGGGGGCTGTGGGCGTCATGGCGGAGCATGGGCATCATGGGGGAACATGGGCATCAGGGACCAGTGAGGGGGGAGATGTCCACAGCCTTAGGTGGAGGTCTCATTTTGGGCTGAGTGGGCAGTGCCTAGGAGCCCAGGGAGGCAGGACCAGGAACCTGGTGCTGTCTGAAGCGTCCCCTCTCCTGCCTGGCCTGTGTCCCCATGTGCATCCACACCCAGGGAAGCTTCGGGAGTGCTGGGAAGATGTCAACGGACAGGAGACAGTGAAGCCAATAGACATGCCTTCGATTAGGGGTCAAAACCACCAGCATCACCGTGTAGGTCTCTTATTCTGCCTTTTTGGTCTGGTTATGGGGTACTGTGGTTGGGAAGTACACACACAGAACCGTACGTGACAGATGGAGGAGGAGGCCAGCCGGCTTGCAAAGGGGCCATGTGCCCACTGGAAAAAGCATACAAGTCAGCAGAGGTAGAAGACCCCATCCCGCCACCCTGACGAAACCTCGCTGAGCATGTCAGTGTTTCGGACGTCACCGTTCACGTCACCGCAGTGGTATTACCTGCATCTGAAGTTCCTTGTGATTGCCTCTGGCAGACAGTGCTGAGTTTATACCAGTACATTCCTGGCCACGTAGGTCCGGGTGTGATCACATGACTAACTCCACCGCTGGAAGGGAGAAGTGACCTGGCATTGAGCCGGAGAGTGCTGGGTCCCTGGGTGACCAGCAGGGAGCCCCCACCCACATCCGACGTGCATGAGTGAGAAACAAATCCTACCGGGTCCACTCCAAGATGCTGACACCACAGAGCAGCTCGGCCTCAGGACCAAAGTACGGTTTTACTTACCTATTGCTGTCAAACAAAGGGCCCTAAAGCTTAGTGGCTTAAAAACCGGTAATCATTCAGTGTCTCTAATAGTCTCTGTGGTCAAGAATCAGGAGCGAGTCTGCAGCGTGGCTCTAGCTCGGGGTCTCTCGTGAGGCTGTGGTCTCACCTGAAGGCTCGACGGGGCCGGGGACTCACTTCCAGGAGATTACCTCCCTGGGGGGCAGCTGGTGCCGGCTGCTGGCTGGGGGCCTCCGCTCCTGCCCACACCGGGCTCTCTGCAGCGCGGCCTGCGTGTCCTTAGCATGTGGGGGCGGCTCCCCCGGAGCAGGTGGCCCAGGAGGGAAGGGCAGAGCCACGGGCACCTTACATCCCGGCCTCAGAGGGCACCCAGCTCACTCCGCCACTGGTCACCAGTCACACAGGCCGCCTGGCTCGCGGTGGGGGAGGAGACTGCAGAAGGGCGTGACCCGGGATGTGAGGAGGGCGGGGCCATCTTGGGGGTGGGCAGCCCCTCCAGGAGGCCTCTAGCCTCTTGCTTTTCGTAGCGCTCAGCGCCCCATCCCTCCTTTGTTTTGTCAGTATCAGGGGACCTCCGTTGGGGCAGGGCCCCAGCTTCCCTGTAATAATCTAGGGAATGGGCGTTCTGCGCCCTCACAGTCAATGGGTAACGTATGCCGTCCAGAAGGGCGCAGCCACTGCATGGCTCTGCCAGCCCACAGCAGACAATACGGATCGCCCACCCTCGGCCCTCAGGAATGAGCCCTGGTTTCATCCTGGGGGGGGGGGCAGTTTGCCCCGCCCCCCCTGGAAGGTGGAGCTGATGAAACGGAAGCAGAATAATATAGATTCATCTGCAAAGCTCCTTAAGGGGAAAGAGACAACTGGAAACCAGCCCCCTTTTGCCCCCTACACCTGCTTCTTGCACTGATGGTGGGATCTCCAGCAGCCATTTTGGGCCGTGAGGCTACTTTGAGGATGGAAACTCCACATTACACAAGGCAGAGGAGAAAAATCCCCAGTGAAACTGTGGAGGAGTCATCCTGGCCTTAGATTTCCTAATTCCAGGCTTGTTTCATGTGAGAGAAAAATCCTGTATTAGTTAAGTCTTTGAACTTTCTGTTAGTAGCAACTGAGCTACTTAGCCTCTTCAGAACATTACTAGCATTGGTTTTAGCACATTAAAGTTTTTAAAATTCTTTATAGGTATCAGATGGGACCTAATTGTTGCTTACTGGTGCATTTTTGGAGAGACATTATAGGCAGAAGGAGCAGCACAAGCAAAGCTTGTGAAGGGGGGGAGGGGGAGAGGAAGGGTAGCCATTTTCAGGGACACCTGAGTCTCTTCCTGGAGTGAGGCCACCTGCTATCATATTACCAAGAGCGCACGTCAGTGAGAGCATCAGGTGAGCTCTAAGTTCTCCGCATTCACGCCACAGGGGATCACGGAGGCAGAGCGCCGTGACCGAACCACTTCCCCCTTTCCATTCTCCCCCCCCACCTCCCTCCCTCTCCCCACTCCCCTTCTCAGGGTCCCCTGCCCAGGACACAAAGAGGAACTCACCATGAATATGGACCAGGTCGCACAGCTCAGAGGAGCTGGGAAACTGACACTCTCCAAAGCAGAGAGCCCAGCCCTGCTGGCGCTCCGTGAAAGGCTATTTCTGTCCTCCCTGCGTTCAGGCGGAGACACCGCATCTACTCCGATAAATGCCCCTTTGTGCTGGATGGGTTTCCATCGACTTGTGAGATGCCCTCAAGGAGAGCTGGCTGCATGCTGTCCTGGGCTCTGCCCAGCAACAGGCCTGCCAGGGCCGGGCCTGTTGCCAGCCTGGATGCACCAGAGCCAGGGACAGAACACGTGGCACTTTGGGGCGACTACCTAGAGACTGGAGCCTACCCCGAGACTGCAGCCTCTCAGCAGCGTGCACAGCATCCACGGGCTGGCCAGGCAGTCAGCCCCACGGATAGGCTAGCAGGTCACAAGCACGTCCAGGTTCTCAGACCTGCCTTGAATATGTGACTGGGGCCCCAGCCGTCGGGTGGCTCAGCCCCTGAGCAGTGGTGGGCCCAGGAGGAGCCCTTGGGGTGGGCCAGCCGCCCCCAGAGCCAGCCACCAGGGCACGCCTGCCTACCTGCTTCCTGGGCAAGCTGCTCTGCACCTCTCCTCGGGAAGGAGCCGCTGTGAAATAAAAATGGAATTTCTTAGCTCTGCAGCCCTTCTGATCAGCCTTGGCAGATGGCAAGGGAAGAACTCACCGGCCAGACGGGTCCAAGGAAGCCTGGAAGAAGAGCTATGAGCCCAACATGTTCAGACCGAGAAGCACAGACCAGGTGTTCCAAAGGTGGGCAGATAGCAAAGGGCAGCCTGCTCCCGCCTGGCCCCCTGTTCTGCAGTTGTTCTTAGAAAAAGGTCCTCCAGGACCCCTGCTTGTCAATGACAAATCTTTTACCAGGAGGCAGGCAGCCTTGCCATCTGTTGGACCGAGTTTGCTCATCAACCAGGAGATGTGACCGGTGACAGGATGGTCCTCAGGAACCCAGCTGCATGGAAACCGTGCCGGCCGGCCCTGGGACCAGGACAGACCGTCCGCGGGCCTCCTTCTCCCCCAAACTGATGCAGACTCATTCCTAACACACCACACTGACAAGCCTTGACTTTCCTGCACGGAGGGACATGTGCCCCGTGCTAAGTGATGATGAGTGACAGCACCTGTGTGAGGCCAAGGTGGGTGCTCAGAAGTGAGGCCCTCCCTTTCGGTGCCCCTCAGTCACATCCATGACTTGACTTAAATCCCCACCTTGGGGCTCAAACTGGGGTGCACAGACCAGCTGCACAGCCTCCCTGGGACTTGGGGGTGGGACAGAGAGCCGGGTCCCTCACTGGTTGTGACGTTGCCATAGAACCAGAGGCAGCACAGGGATATCCTCTGCATGGGGGCCACATGGTGTTGGGCAGGCTTGGGAGCCTCAGGGCAGGGACGGGGGTGGGGCAGGAGGGATCCATGCCTCCTGGGTCCAAAGCCCCTCCCCACCACAGCTCCTGGGGTATTTGCAGAGGTCTCCCCGAGGAGAGCAAAGCTGTGGTCAGCATGGGGTCTGAGGTGGGCCAGAGGAAAGGCCCTGAGTCAGCCAGACATGCCTGTGTGCCCCACCACGGCCTCGAGGTAGCTCCCAGCACCCATCTGGGGGTGCTGGGGTGGGCTCAGGAGTCCTGGGTTCAAGTCTCCCTGCTGGGAGCCTCAGTTTCCCCATAGTAGAATGGGTGTTGCACACCAAGGCCCCAGGCCAGGTCCCTTAGCAACTCCTGCTAGTTCCATCCTTGGCCTCCTGGGGGTGGTGTCTCCACTTGGTCATAACCTATGGGATTCTGGTCATAAGCCATGGACCCCGTGGCAGGAAGCATCCCGGAAGCTGCCCTGAGCCTCAGTGTATGAGTGCGGTGGGGGGTGGGGGTGTCCCTGGGAGGGGCAGGGAGAGGCCTGGGCGTATCCGCAGTCTTCCTGGAGGAGGTGACCCCCAGACTTGGAGGATGAGAAGTCTGGCCCTAGGTCGGGCCAGCAGGGAAGGGAGGCTGAGGGTCGGTGTGCCTGGGCCCCCCAGGTCCCTCGGCAACTGTTCTCTGACCTGGTTTACTAAGGAGGAGCCACTGCCCGCCCAGAGGACCTCCTCTCGGCCTGCGGCTGGGCCCTCAGCCCAGCCAGCTCCCTGGACTGGCCAGCGTCAGCCGCTGACCCTTAGGAAAGGTGGGAGGAAGCCAGACTAGACCTGACCTGCCAGCGATGTCTCTTCGCCAAACCACAGGCCACCTGCCCTACTGGAACTCCAGACACACAGCCTCACCCCGCGATCACCTGCAGCGCATCAGCTTGATGGCCCAAGTCAGCAGTTGATGTCAGGGCCAGGAAGTTGGAGCCCAGCAGCTCTGTCATTAGTGGTTTGCGGAGCACCGGCTGGACACAGCCAGCTGGGCTGAGGGCTGCCTGCAGGTTGGACAAAGCACACATGGCTAGGGCATGCCCTGGGCAGCACAGGGCGTGGGCTAAGGGTCAGCAGCGCCTGGGGCTTTGTGTCTGGGAGGGAAGCGGCTGACAACATGCACCTAAAGAAGCATGGTGCTTTCAGGAGCTGCCCCAGGGCACGGTGAGGGGGGCCGAGGGCCACTGCCAGATGGTCTGTGATCAGGTGAACAGGAAGGAGCCACCCACATGGAGGCCTGATCAGATGGGGTAAATGGGGAGCACAAAGGCCCGCAAGTATAGAGTCCATGGAATAAACAGAAGGGCAGAGGGGAGGCTGAAGGGAAGGGAGGGTGCAGGGGTCTCAACTGTTCGGGAACCAGGAGCAAGGACTTTTTCAAGAAGACTACAGAGTTGGGGCGCCTGGGTGGCTCAGTGGGTTAAGTGTCTGCCTTCAGCTCAGGTCATGATCCCAGAGTCCTGGGGTTGCGTCTCGCATCGGGCTCCCTGCTCAGTGGGGAGTCTGCTTCTCTCTCTCCCTCTGCCTGCTCGGCTCATGTTTTCTCTCTCATGTTCTCTCTCTCTCATATAAATAAATAAATATTTTTAAAAAGAGAGAGAGATTTAAGCTGGCCAATGACATCATCTTCAAAATAGGATTGGGGGAGTGATTCAATCTATGTTCTGTGTTTAAAGAAGAAAATTTATTTATTAATGAAAAACAACACAATTTTAAAAAATATGATCTAAATCAGCACTGAGTATCACAAACCCCCAAAATTATGGAACCCTCCAAATAAGATAGATTTTTTTTCCCTTATTCACACCCAAGAAGTCTTGAGGTGGGCAGCCCAGGGAAGGTGTGTGAGCCAAGCACCAGGAACACAGGCTCCTTCTGTCTTTAGCTCTGCTGTATGAGACTCCCAGGCCAAAGGTCCCCTCATGGGCCAGCGTGGCTGCTGGAGCTCTGGCCATTACATCTGTATTCCACCCAGCGGACAGGAGGAAGTAATAAAGAATGGCTCACCCCCTCCATTTCAGGACCCTTCCCTGATGTTGCACGCCCCCTTCCACTGCCAGAATGTAGCCACCCGGGCACCCCTAGCTGCAGGAGAGCCAGGAAACACAGCTTCTCTTCTAGAAAGCCATTTGCTGAGCTAAAAATCAGCAGTCTGTGACAGAGGGAGAAGGGAAGAACCGACAGTGAGGGTGACCATGGACCCTGCCACCTGGCTGCCCAGGACAAGGGCTTTGCTGGGTACAGATGCCTAGGGATGACAAGCAGAGTCAGCCCCACCCTGCTGGGGGGAGGGGTCGGGGCTTCAGGAGGAAGCCACCTGTCACTGCTCTCTCTCCATGGTCCCAGGCGAGTCCCTCCAGGCCGGCCAGCCTGCCACCCACATGCTCTGTTAATGGCTAACCAACATTCCAAAACATGGATGGCCGTAACTCAGTGTCTCTTTCATGGTGGACACTCCCTTCATCTGTTTCTGGGGTTCAGAGCCCTCTGGGGCTCGCTGCATCTTACTGGGTGGCCTCGGCGGGTCACGTCTCGCTGGGGGACTGTGGGAGGTGGGGCAGACACCTGCGTGCGTGCCCACGTCACACTACCTGGCCTGTTACCATCCCTGCCCAGGCATGCCTGCGTGACCTTGGCACACGCCTCTCTTGTCTTTAAAGTGGGGGTGATGGCACAGCACCTCCTCATCGGCCTGGCTGTCTCCCTCTAACCTTCTGGACATAGAGTGGCAACTCCCACCTCCTGGCTCTGAGCCCCCATCTGGTGGGAGCTGTGGTCCCTGCAAGTACCTGACAGACGCACAGAGCCTGGGCCCACCCGCTGCCGTGTCGCGGTCCCAGGGTGTGCCAGTTGCCGTCGGCTCTCCCTGACGGTGGGCATGTGCGGGCCGGACCGAGCACAGGCTCGCTCAGCTGGGGCGCCTGGGGCGTGCCAGGCCACATTTCCCCCACCAGCCCCTCCCTGCGTAAAATGGAAACACCGCCCACAGGGATCCGCGCCTCGCAGAGACAGAGGGGCCAGAGACCCTGAGACTGCCTAAGTCTCTTGCTGGGGAAACGTGGCCTGTCTGCACACACATCCTCCCAGCCCACAGTGGCGCACTGTGCTCTCCCCGTGGTAATGCGGGGACACAGCTCTGGGGGGCTGGGGGGGGTGGGTGAGACCAGAGTCCCTCCCCACCAGGAGGGATGTTGCTCAGGTGTCCTGGGCTCTGCCCACCTGGGGCATGGAGCTGTCCCACTGCCCGGCTGAGTCATCACTGCTGGGGCCTGCTCCAGGTGATGGAGGCCGGCAGAAGCTCCACAGCCCCCACACGCCGGACACTGGCCTTGGTGTCAAACGGGCTGGGACGCTTCATCTTCACAGCATCCCCATGTGTCAGACAGAAGTGTGTCCCTAGCACACAGCTCTGTGGAGACGCTGTGTGCAGCTGTGTCTGAAGGTATGTGCGGCTTGGGCGTCCCCGTGTCTCTGCGGGAGCACGGCCAGCCCACCCCTCCCCGGCCCACCACCTCTCCGGGGACGCTCCCCATCATTACTTGTCCACAGACCCTCAGCTCAGTTCAGCATCCCGGACCCACCTGGCCGCCCCTGCCGGTCTCTGCAGGAGGATTTGAAACCCTTTTGGTCTATGCTGGAAACAGTCTGGGAAACACACTTCCCAGGCAAATGAGGATAACACAACAGAGCCAGGAAGTCCCTCCCTGAGGGTACTCCAGGGAGGGCAGGCCTGGAGGGCAACCCGCAGCTGTGGTCCCCGCGACGCTGACCCCAGGAAGGTGAAATGTGGGGGCCTACAAACCCAGGTGCAAATGCTGAATTGTTACACCAGAATCCTTCCTGACTTCCTCCTTCTGGACGGAGCAGACGGTGAACCTCAGCTCTGAGCTGCCCTGGGGCCTGCAGGAGAAATGCTCTGGATGGCAGACCCAGTGCCACCCCCAGCCTTCTGCCTGCAGCCCCCACATGGCCCACAAGACCCTCTCACCTGCCGAAGGGGCTGAGGCTCCCCGGGTCCTCTCCTCTCCCCACCCCTCCCCTCCCAGCCTCCCCTGCACCCTCAGGACCCTCTCTCTGGCCCCTCCAGGAGCTGGCGCCGCCCCTAGGTGGGGGGGGTGCTCCTGTGTGAAAGGTGTTAACATTTAAAACTCGGGGTTTCCAGCGGCGTGTTTGCAGTCAGGTATGGGCTCCGTGAGAAGAACTGCCCTCGGGTGCCGTGCCCATGCCCGCCCAGACCCCGGGGCACTGCGGAGTGCCCACTCACAGGCGGGAAGCAGGACAGGGGGGGGGACAGAGGCACTGACCAGGTCCCCGAGCTTCAGTTCCCTCCGCCTCCCGCTGGGCCGCCGCGCCCTGGGACGGTCCCCACCGCGGTGCCACCACCCAGCAGGTGATGCTGCCCCCCACACCAGGGAGGAGAAGAAGGCCAGCAGGAGGGCCCAGACCTGGTTTAGTGGAAGATCCCTTTTCTTGAGAAATACTCCGGGTGACGTGCGTTTTCCATGCCTTCGGTTTCACTTATAAAACTGCTCTCCCAGCAGGGGTGAGGCGTGGGGTTGGGGAGGGGAGGTCTCAGCCTGGAGTGTGGCCAGGACCCTGGGCAAGGCAGGCTCTGGGTTCTCAGTCCCACGGTGCCCACCTGCTGTCCATGCGGACCTGGGGGAGCGTTCCGTCTGCTGCTTAGACGGCCCACAACCATCCCAGGAGTTCTGAGCTCATCCTCCGGGGCCTCTCCCCAGCTGCACCTCACTTTCGTCCCCTGCCAGGTGACGGGGAGAGCCCACTTCCCAAGGCTGTAAGACAAGCCACGCACCCGGCCGCAGGCAGGGCCGCCCCACAAGCTGCGGCCCCCTGGGTCTAGAACAGGGCCTGGCTTACAGTAGGCATCCCATGCTGACCAGGGTGAATGAACAAGCCTCCAGCTCAGCGACCTAACTTGCTGCTGCCTGACCTGGGGCACTGCTGCTGACCTTCTTTGATGTCAGTTTATGGGCAGGGCAAAAGATCAGCCCACAGGGCCTAAGAAGACCACTCCCCCATCACAGATCGGGAAGCTGACACGGACAGGTCCAGCCACCTGCCCCAGCCCACCCAGCTAGATGGTTCAGGGTTCTAGAGTCCGGTAGCCTGGCACCTGCTCGGCCCTGAGAGGGACCGTGGCATGCCCCAGAGCCGCTGGTGGCCGCGCGCGCTGCACACTAGGGGTGCCCGGGGGGAGACATCAGTAGACACTGCGGCAGAAGTGGGAAGAAAACCAGCTGGGCCTGGCTGCGAGCTCAGGGTCAGGACCAGAGGACACAGTGGCCGGGTCTTCGCAAACCAGCCCCGGGAGGTAACGCCCGGCCCCTCCCGCCCCTGCGGCCCCTCCGCACCCGCCTGGCTTCGGATGCCTGGGAGCGGCGCGCGTGCCCTGGGAAACAGGACCCGATTGAGCCAAGGGCTGGGGTAGCCGACGCGCTCTGGACACCCGCCGCGGCCCGCCCGGGCACGGGGCGCCACCCCAGGCACCGGGGCCTGCCTCCCGCCAGGGGGCACGGAGGCTGCGCCAACAGGGCGGGGGCCGGCACCAAGCGGGCCCAACCCGCGGCGTTGGCCCTCTGCCTCCCCCCACCTCCCGAGCGTGCGGGAGGCCAGGCTCAGAGGCTGGGGGACCCAGGGTCAGGGAGCCCAGGGTGCGGGCCGGGCTTCCCGGCTTCGCGGCACCCGGAGAACCCCCACGCCGTGGCCGCGGCGCGCTCGCATTCCTGGCACGCCCAGCAGTTTGCGAAGTGGCCCGGGAAAGGCTGGCTCTTGGCCTCGTTTCACAGATTAAAAGTATCCACGACTGGGGCAGAGCGGACGTGCCAACGCCCGCGCGAGGCCCGGGCCTGGGGGGACCGCGCCGCCCCCGCTGAACTCGCCGGAGCCCCCTGCGGTGGGGGGGGGTCCTGTGGGTCCCGCGGGCCCCCGCCCCTGCCGGGGGCGGAGTCCGGGCGCGGCGGGGCGGGCCGGGGACGGAGTCCGAGGCGGGCCGGGGGCGGAGTCCGGGCGCGGCGGGGCGGGCCGGGGGGCGGAGTCCGAGGCGGGCCGGGGGCGGGCCGGGGGCGGGCGCGCAGCCGGGGCCCCGCGACCCCGGCGCGGGCGGCGCTCAGGCCCCGAGCGAGGCGCCTCTGGCGGCCGCACCATGGAGTCGGGTCCCGAGGAGTACGAGCTCAACGGCGACCTGCGCCCTGGCTCGCCCGGCTCGCCGGACGCCTCGGTAAGCCCCGCTACGCTCGCGCCGCTGTACGATCTTGGCCGGTGCCCGCCCTCTCTGGGCCCCGCGCCCGCGGCTCCCCAGGCACCTACCTGGGGGCGCCGGCCGGCTGCGCGCCGCTTCCGCACTGCAGGGTGCTGGGGTCCTCGCGCCCCGTTCGTCCCGTGTCGTCGGTCCGAGCGGTGGCGCCGGGGCTCCGGCCACTCCGGCAGGGGCGAGGGTCCGGCTGGGAAGAGCCCACGCCGAGCCACGAGGTGGAGGGGCCTGGGCGCCACCTTCCCCCGCCTTCCGCGCGGGCCTCTAACTCCGGCCCCCGCATCTCCTCCCGCTGCTGCGCGCCGAGGCGCGCGGGATCCCAGCCTGCGGGCCCCACGCCAGCAGCGGGCAGACGGTTACGTCACCCGCCGTGTCCACCGCGACCGCGCTGTCTGCTGCTTGCCCAGGTGGGGAACCTGGGGCGGCTGTGGCCCCCGCTCCTGTACCCAGCGCAGGCCCTGGGGCAGTGGTCCCGACTCCCACTTGAGGGGTGGTTGCGCCCCTCCGCCCCGGGGTCCTGTCCGGGGGTGCCATGCCTCCTTCCCAGGGCCCAGCACTTCCCCAGCGCCTCTGTTTGTGGTGCGGTCCTGGGCATGGCCCTCCGGTGACTTGTTGACTTTGAAAATTCTTTCACTTTCTGACCCCCCTGGGGATGGGGGCAGGGACGGCCGTCTCTGCGCTGAGTGAACCAGACTGGGGCAGCGCTGCCCGAGTGTGGGAGGACATGTGGGGTGAGTGAGCTCCCCCGGGGGCAGGCGGAGGCCCTCCTGTGTGCGGGTGGCCCCATGCAGTAATCTTGTCCATCTTCCCTGTTTTTGGTGGAAACCTGCGGCTCAGCCTCCGTGCTGACCCATCAGTAAAGCTTGACAGCCCTGGGGTGGCACAGGACGTTTGTCCCTGGGTTGGTGGTGGGGAGGCCTGCACAGTGGGGACGGTGGCACCAGGTACAGCAAGACCGGAGTGGCGGGTGGCATGGCGGTGTAGGGAAGGGTGTCCCAGCAGAGGGGGGACTGCGACGGAAAGGCCCAAGGGCTGGACCACCAAGGAAGTCAGGGCTGGGGAGGAGGCGTGTATGACAGCAGGTCAGGCCCCTCCGTGGCTCCGAGAGCCAGCGTGGTGGTC
>NW_027397090.1:20837961-20966086 GCF_003265705.2 Callorhinus ursinus
CTCCATTCACAGGCAGGGAGGCTCCAGGAAGGTGGGCAGCCTCAAGGCCGCTGCTCCCGCTGCCTGGGGCCGGGACCCCCCAACACCACTCCCTAGCCTCTGCCTTGCCTTCCCATCTTCAGAACCTGCCTTGCTGTGTTTTTGAGTCTGTGACTCTGTCTCAGTTTCTCATCCGTGACCTGGGGTGAGAGCGGTGTCTTTCTCCGCGAACATGGTGAGGACCACCATGGGCTAATGTGTGTGCTGGGCACACAGTAGTCACATTCCTGCCCGCCGTACAGGACCCGCTCCTGGAGAGGACTTTGGGGCAGCACTTCCCCTGTGGACGGGCACAGCCTTCCTTGCACGAGGGTCAGGGTGGGAAGAAAGTCTTGCTGGGGTCCTCAGGTGTACCACCCGGAGCAGGAGCCCTGGATGGCAGACTGGCTGGGCTAGGTTGGTCCTGTGTCCCCAGCGCACCGCTGGTGGTGGGAGGACTGACTGGGAGGCCCAGGTCCAGAGCCCCTGTCAGTCTCCGGACACCCGCTGCAGGCCACAGTGGGGCAGGTCGCTCACCTTCCAGGTGGCCTGGCTCAGGGAAGAGCCCGGCAGCGGGTGAACCCCGCGGGTGCCCCCCGCACCTGTGTCCCCACGACTTCACGAGGCCGGGCTGTCCAGGTTCTCTGCAGGAGGGGCTTGCGGCTGGAGGCAGGAGGAATAGTAAAGGTCAATTTTACTGTGAAAAATGGCCCTTGGCTGTGTCATGTCTGCTGCATCTTGGCGTGGAGACACCTGCCTTGGTCTGGCGGTAGCAGACACTGGGGTCACAGCCAGCTGAGGACACAGCAGGGAGGGAGCCAGACAAGGTGGAATGTGGCTCCTGGGCCACATCTGGGCTGTGCAGAGCTTAGCTGCCCCTGGGAAGTTCGCTCTTCTCCTCACTTCTGCTTTCCCGGCAGATCTCGAGACTGGCAGGGTCCTTGCCAAGTTCTGACATGGCTGCGGGGTCACTGCGGGCCAGTGCTGAGCCCACAGGAAGCAGGTCTGCCCAGCCCATGGCCCAGCTGCTGCGGGAAATCCGCCCCCCCCACAGGACTTCCTGCTGGGACACTGACGTGGATCCAGAGACTTCTCAGGGCAGGCACGCGCCTTGTGGCCTTCACGCCGCGTCTGAGCGGTGGGCTCTGGCCCACTCTGCTGGGTCAGGTGATGGACACCGAGGCCCTGCCAGACCCTTCTAGGTTCTCAGGTCCCTTCCCGGAAGGAAGGACTTCAAAGCTCCCACTAGTACTCGCGGTGCCCCAGTAGAGGGGCCACGATCCGGAGTCCTGGGTCCTGCTCAGCTCACACGGCCATTTCCTGGGCTTGGCCTTTCTCCTGTTACGGATTGTTTGTTACACATCTGTGCGGCTGGTTTGGGAGGCTGTGTGCCCTGGCTGGCTGTGCTCCAGCAGACCAGGGGCCTCCACACCTGCATTCGGTCCCATCTGCCCATTTTGCAGATGAGGGAACTGAGGCAAAGAACCCGGGTGTGGGATTCAGGGGTGTTAGAGAGAGGTGTGTGTGGAAGTGCCACCCTAGCTCCTAGCCGGGCAGCTGATGGATGTCGTGGATTTGGTGGGGGCCTAGGTCTCTCGTTCTGGAACCACGAAGGTGCCTCTGGGCAGGGGTTCTTGTCCCACACTCTTATGTGGGGTTTGGGGTCAGTGGCAGGCAGGGCAGGCAGGACCAGAGGGCATCCGTAACCGAAACACCTGGGTCCTGCAGGGGCTCAGTGGGCTCCGGCCTGGTCTCATCTCCCAGGGGAACAGGATGCTGTGGTGGGCAACCCCATCTCCTCCCATCCAGGCCTGGGCTGGACTGCAGCATCCATTAAGCTGTGGCCAGAACCAGGTGCTTGGGTGCAGCAGATCCCAACCCCCTCCCCGTCTGAGCTGAGGACGCACAGCACAGTGGCCCTGGCCTAGGTGGCCTGAGCCCTGCCGGCTGCCCGTGAACAGCCACGCCAAGGCCCTCTGTCCACAGAAGGGGGCCTCCCTGCTCTCCTCTGGCTCCTTACCCACAAGGCGCCTTCCTGGCTTTTAGGGGGAAAAAACCCAGAACTCACCCAGCTCCTGGGACCACCACTGAGGTTTGGGGAAGTCCCGTGGCCCTGGGGACACATTAACCAGGGTGTTTGCTCCCTGCACTACTCAGGTCACGGGCAGAGGCCTCTGCAGGCGGTTCCCAACGTGGATCCGGGAAGTCAGTCAGTTCAGGCCAAGGGCTCCTGCCGCCCTCCAACCCTACGCTGGTGGGCTTCCCAGAACCTTGGCCTCGCTGGGACTCAGCCGTCACCCAGGCCCTAGAGTCACCCTGCCACTCCAAGCCTGTACTTGGGGGGCTGCTGGGCTGTCCTCTGCCCTGGGCAGCTCGCCTGAACCGCGGGCCCCCGCTCTGTGGAAAGGGAGGTTAATGCTCCCTCTCCGTTAGTGGGGAACTCTGTGGGCGCCAGAGCTTTCCAGAGTGCGGCCCGGGGCCTACAGATGGGGAGACCGAGGCCAGCTGCGGGGGAGCGTGTTGTCAAGGCTACATGGCCAGGCTGTGGTGAGCGGGGCGGGCTGGGCTCCCGCTGGCTCCCCCTATCACTGCACGGATTCAACAGGAAGCGGATGGTGGCATGGGCAGGAAGTGCCCTGCCCCAGGAGGGGCGCGTGGCCCGGGCCCTGGCTCGCCCCCTGGGGCTCTGAGGCAGCGGCCAGGTCCATCGGAACCTCACAGGTTGCATGCTCCTGGCCCTCTTGCACACGTGGGAGACAGGCCCAGAGGGTGCTGACTGTCCTGAGGTCACACAGCTGGAGCCTAGGGGTGCCTCTGAGTGCACAGCGCCCACAGACTGGCCCTGACCCCAGCCCCCTCTGCGGGGGGCTTCTGAGCCTTGGGGCCTGGGTTCCAAGTGCAGCCCTCACTTGCTCTTGGCTTTGGACAAGGTGCTTCCTGTGCTAGCCTCAGTTTACCCACAGTGAGTGTGTGTGAGGACGGGGCTGGAGGGGTGCCCCCGAGGAGGACACCCAGCTGAAGGATGAGCAAGATAGTGAGCGGCGCCCGGGGTGGAGGAGAGCAGGGACACAGGGCGCTGAGGCGTCCTTCTGTATTCGAACGTGCGTGTCTATAAAGGACTCAAACGGTCTAGAGGGGCTCAGAAGGGAAGGGAATTCCTCCTCCGCTGAGGCTGGCAGTTAGCCTACGCGTGCGTGCGTGCGTGCACTGTGTACGTACACCTGTGCGTGTCCGTGTATGTGTGCACGTGCAGGTGTGCATCTGGTGTGTGCGCGCGTGCTGTGTACGTACACCTGTGTGTGTATGTGTGCACGTGCAGGTGTGCATCTGGTGTATGCACGTGTGTGCATGTGTGCTTGCTCATGCATGTGTGTGTGTGCTTGCGTGGTTATGTGTTTGTTCGTATGCCTATACACGTGTACCCGTACCCGTGTGTCCATGTGTGTGTGCGGCTGGCTCTTTTCCCCGGGACTGGGGACCGGATGAGCACTGTGGTGGCCTTGAGGGAAGCTGCTTGGGCGCTTCTGGTTTCTGGAACTTAGAGCCACGCCCAGCGCAGGCCAACACCCCGGGAAACCCGCCCCTCTGGAGGAGTGCTCACGGGACGAGGCGTGGCCAGCCCGGCAGCTTTGCAAGGGCAGACCTGGGGGACAGCCTGGTGCTGTGGGAGCCCAGGCCCTAGGTGGTGGGCTGCCTGTGCCCAGACCCGGGGGGAGGAGGGGCTGTGCCCTGATGGGTGAGGCCTGGGGTGTGGCCCACCCAGCGGCGGTGCAGCTGGAGGCTCGGGGGAAGAGCGGTGGGGCCTGGCTGTGGGTGGAATATTCCAGAAGCAGTGCTGGGGGTTGGGTCCGAGGAGCTGCTTTCCCTGTGGGGCTTGGATCTGGAATTTTAAACCCAATGGATTTGCTACTTAGCCGCTGGTGCTAAGGAAGGCAAGGCAGGTCCCACGCCGCTGTTCGGCACGCCCAGCGGCCCTTCCTCCAGGGCATGTTATTCCAGATTACATTTACGTTTAACAAGACAGGCCGCCACAGCGAGCCCCCTCCCGCCCCCGCTCCTGGAGTTCAGGATTTTCCGGGGTGCGATTTCCAGCTGCAGAAAGTGGAGGGGCCTCTCGCTTGCTGGTTCGGCCCCTCCCTGGCAGCCTGCCCCCAGGCCTGCATCTTTCATGACGGTAGAAACATGAGCTCCCAAGTGCCCCAGGAGGCCGCAGTGCTGGGCCTGTGGACAAGGGGCTGGGGCTGAGGGGTGCGGGCTTGTCCTGCGGGCCTGGGGAGGGGCCGGCCAGCGGCAGCTGGGGGAGGCCTACTGAGGGAGGGGAGCCTTCTCCCGCCTCCCCCCACCTTGCAGCCCAGGAGAGAGGAGCTTCCTGGAGGCAGGGACCTCTGGGTGGGGCCTGGAGGGCGAGAGGAGTGGCCTGCGACCTGGCTCTGAGGCCCGGCCCGTTCCCAGGCAGAGGCGCAGGGAAGCCTGGACGGGAAGTGCCCCGTGCCGCGTCCCCGAGGCACTGTGGGGACAAACTTCATCACAGATACTGAGTAAAGGGCAGGAGGCAGCTTCCAGAGGGGTGGCCTGGGGGCCGCGAGGGTGTCGTGTGTGCGCATTCAGCTCCCGAGGCTCCAGGTGTTTACATCAATCATGTGGTTCAAAATTGTTTGTAAAAATAAAAATTGAAGAAGCAGCTGAGTTCAACTGTAGCCCCGCTTTGGTAGGCGTCTGGGTGAGCGTGCGGGGACCTGGACCGTCCCAGCAGGACGTGGCCTGCACCCGGGGGCGGCAGGCAGGCAGGGGCACCGGCGGGCGCGCAGGGAAGGCACCAGGGGGCCCCACCCCGGGCAGGATGGAGGCATTCTCGTCGCAAACCAGTGTGTGTGCTGAGGCCGTGGCTCCCCCAGGACCTGATTCCCGGGGTGGGTCCTGCAGGCCCCGCCAAGCCCCACACCCCTGCTGGTCCCAGGCTGACTACCCCTTCCCCGCAGCCATCCCGCTGGGGCCGGAGCCGGCCCATCAACGTGAACCATTACGCTAACAAGAAGAGCGCAGCTGAGAGCATGCTGGACATCGCGCTGCTGATGGCCAACGCCTCCCAGCTGAAGGCCATCATCGAGCAGGGCCCCGCCTCCACCTTCTTCGTCCCCCTGGTGGTCCTCATCTCCATCTCCCTCCTGCTGCAGATTGGTGTGGGCGTGCTGCTCATCTTCCTTGGTGTGAGCCTGGGCGGGGCCCCATGGGGGGAGGGCCCTGGGGCGGCCCCGCCCATGATCTGCTGGTTCTGCTTGCATACCCCCCGGGACAGGGTGCTCACCACCCGACAGGCCCCCATCAGCCATGCAGTCAGGATGTGGCTCCCCAGTGCGGCCCTCAGAGGGCCCCCCCCATGTCTCTGCCCTTCCACCCACCCAAGCTGAGGATATAGAACAACGTAACCCTCCAGTGGTCTCCAGGGACTGGATGGTGGTCCTGCCCCCGAGCTGAGGGTCAGGGCTCACCTCCACTGCTGGCTGTGTGACCTGGGGCAGGTACTTGACCCCGCAGGCCTCAGTTCCCCCACTCATAACGTGGGCATAAGGACAGGGCCTTGGGTAGGCGTGAAGATCGCTAGACATCGCACACGGGCACTCAGAACGGGGCTTCCCTGTGTGCACTCAGCGCGTTGTGCTTACAGTCCAGACCTGCGCCCCGGGTTGGCTCTTCGGCTCCGGCACCGGGCCACTCTGAGCTCCGTGCGTGGAGGAAGCAGGGCTGCAGGGCTGAGGCCACAGGCCCAGATCTCACCCCAAACGAGGCAGTGGGCCCAAGGGCTGCAGGGCCCCCGTGCAGTGTCTGCTCCCTTGTGCCCGCAGTTAGGTACGACCTCAACAATCCTGCCAAGCACGCCAAGCTGGACTTCCTCAACAACCTGGCCACCGGCCTGGTTTTCGTCATTGTCGTGGTCAATATCTTCATCACTGCCTTCGGCATCCAGAAGCCTGTGATGGACGTGGCTCCGCGGCAGTAGGGTTCAGGTGAGCCAGAAGGGCACGGCCCCTGCTGTCCACCGTGAGCAGACTTTGTGCCCAGCGTCTATCCTGTCTGGGCCTCACAGGGTGGGCATGCCTGGCCAAGTGCCCCCCATGCTCGTCCCCTGTCCTTGCTCAGAGAGGTGAGCACCCACCCAAGGTCACCTACTTGGGAGCAGGAGTTGCAGGGAGGCTGGGTGACCCCCGGGTGTCTCAAGGGCCAATGCAGAAGGTCAGCAGGTCCAGCGCGTCAGGTGTCCTGCATCTGGGGCCCTGGCCCGGGCTGCTCACCGCAGGTGCATCCGGCCTTGGGCCTGCCCCAGAGAAAGGGTGGGCACTGCTAGCCGTCTGCCCACCAGCACCCCCACCCCACCCCGGCAGATGATGAGGTGGGACCCTCAGCAGGGCCGGCACGTGGCCTGGCTGGGAGTGTCCGTTCTGCCCACACCATGGCCGTCGGCCCCACCTGGGGTTCCACTCACTGCCTGGCTGCTGGCCCTGGTTTATTGTCAAGTCCGACCCCAGTGGAACCTTCTGGATGCCAGCCTGCTCCCTTGCTCGGGGCATGGTGACCAAGCCATTTATTAATTGCCTGCTGTGTGCCCCAGACGCAGTCTGACCCTCCCTGATCATCAACCCACCGGCCTCTGCTCTCCAAGGCCCCCCTTTAAATCCTGACAGTGACCCGACCAGGGAAACTGAGGCTTGCCCAGGTCAGAATCGGGCCCTTCCACCTCTGGAGTTGTCGCGGGCTCGGGGCTCGAGTCTGGCCGCCAGAGCGGGACTGGAGGCCCTCACACCCCTCCTCTCCCTTCTTGGCAGATGTCCCCGGATCGCACCCGGCCATAGCCACCCAGATCCCGGAGCCACCTGCCCCCTGAGGCCCACCTCCCAGTGGGGGGCACTCCCGGCAACCGCAAGAGCCCAGGCGGGCCCCACTAGACTGTGTCCTGGGATGAGCCGCCCGTGGCTAGGCCACCCCAGGCCAGCGCGGGCCCTGCTCCGTCCTCGGCTGCCCCTCCCCCTGGAGCGTGCCCCAGGGGACAGAAGTGGGGAAGGGTCGTGGCTGCCACAGACACACAGCAGCCCAAGGATGGGGGTGAGGGGCCCCTGTTGGCCTTGGTCCCAGGACGTATCCGGAGGGACAAGGAGACCCCCGCCTCTACCAGTGCAACGAGCATCTGGGCTTTGAGGCCCCACACTGGGGACCCATGGCATCTGTGCTTCCTGACCCAGGACGCGGGACTGCTGGCCCCAGCTGCCCACAGGCCCTGCACACGCCTTCCACCAGCAGGGCCCCGAGCCCCCACATTTCTAAGCACCAACGACCAATAAAGCTGACGCGCCTCCTCCCCTCTCGGGCCTGGCCCTGCGTTATGTCCCCAGGCCCCCCAGCCTGTGAGGGCCTCCCCACCCCGCCGGGCCGTCGTGGGGTCACAGTCCCAACCATGGGCGCCTTCTCGGGGACCGAGGGCTCACGCAGCTCCTTGGCGTCTGGCATGTCAGGGCACAGTTTTGAGGCAGAAACCGGGTTCTTGAAGCTCCGGTGCCTGGCATCTTTTTTTAATTGAGATGCACATTAGAGCTGCAGAAATGGCTCATCCCGTAGCCCCAGGATGACACCGCGCGTCCTTGTTCGATCTGTGAGGGGCAGCCACGGCCTGCAGCCCTGGAAGGGTTCTCCAGGGTGGCCGTGGCTCCCGTGAGGGACAGCACGCAGCACCGACTGCCAGAAGGGTCCGTGGGCGCCTCCGAGGTTGCCGACACGACCACACACAATGACCAGGTCGGAAAACCAGCCCGATCCAGCACTCTGGTCTACACTGCAGACCTGTGCGTGCGTTGTCAGGCAGCCGTGGACTCATAAGCAGGATAAACCCTGCATACCCCACCCCCAGCTCCGGCTCCGGGGCGCAGGGGGGCACGTTCAGGAGGACTGGCCCCGGGTGCTGTGTCATGGCCACAGGAGGTCTACGGGTCCCCCATCAACTTTGGTGGCTTTTGGGGTCAGAAGCCAAGACCCGGACCCTCCTCTGAAGAGGTCGGTGTGCAGGATGACCTTGGGGAGCAGCCAGATGTCACTCCCACGTGTTGTCAGGGCACGTGGCCCACAACCCATGACCTCATGGAAAGTTACGGCACTCAGGTTTCCTTCAGTCTGCATGCCCATGGGTCTCCCCTCTGCACCCGCAGCTCTGGCCCATGTGGGGTGCCCAGCGCTGCTGGTCAGGGACGCCAGCTGGGCAGATACCAGCAAGGGCTTGTCCCCACGGGTCCCCTTGCTGGCTGGAACCCCCTGCTCTCTCAGTCCACCCCTGCAGCCTCCAGGGGCTGAGCCCTTGCTCTCTGCCCCCTTGGCCCCTCTTTCTCGACCCCCACTGGCCCCACCCCTCACATCCTTGATGTGGCAACACCCTCACCTGGTCCTCTGGGTGGGGTACCTTCCAGCTCCAAGGCCCTCTGCCATCTGAACCTAGGGCAGCTCCAACACCCCATTCCTTAAAATGATCAGGTGACCCCTGGTCAGCTCCCACAAAGTGATCAATAAACAGAAGTGCTTGTGGGTAAGATGGGCCAGGCTTTGCTTTAAGACACTCCAGGAAAGGGGCGCCTGGGAGGCTCAGTCGTTTGAGCGTCCAACTCTTGATTTCGGCTCAGGTCATGGTCTCAGGGTCGTGGGACTGAGTCCCGTGGCAGGCTCCACACTGGGCACAAAGTCTGCTTGGGATTTTCTCTCTCCCTCTCTCTCTGCCCCCCCCCCCAAATCAAACAAAACACTCCAAGAAAAAGCTTGGGGAAATGGATGAAACAAGGTGGAGAAGTGCTGGACCGCACGGGCCCCAGGGCAGCCCTCTGCTCCGGCGAGCAGCTCCAAGTCCTGCAAAGAGGGTTTGTAAAGGTGATCCATGTGTGGGACAAGGTCCGGGAAGAAGCATGAGGAGCAGGTGGGCAGAGGGTGGACACATGTCTCCAGTAGGGCTGACGAGCATGAGCCCCGCTGAGCAGGGCAGATGCAGGGCTGCACTGCAGCCGGCCCGGGGTCTCAAACTCGGGAATGGCCCTGGGGTGGAGCTTAGCCCAGCCCTCTGGCTGCTGGCTTCCGTAGGCGTGTCTCCCCTTCACTGACTTGGCTTTTGACAGAAAGCGGGGTGGGGGGGCGGGGGGGTCAGGCTCACATCTGTGACCTATCCCCACAACCTGGCCCTCCTGTCGGCCCATCCTGTCTCCCTTGTCCCTCTCTCCCTCGGCCACCCCCCCATGTCCGGGCAGCCTGGTCCCCTGGCCCAGTCCTGCCCAGGGTCTGACGCAGGTGGACGCCGCCCTGCACCACGCCCCTGGGGTTGTGCCCACAGTGGCCTGTGGCCAGTGATGTGGGCTGGCCGGTAGTCACATGGGGAGCGCGAGGGACATGGCCAACAGATGGCCTAGCTCTTCCTTTGACCAGGACAGGAAATATGTCAGCACACGCCACAGGGGTGAACCCCAGATGACTGGACTGAGCCCCAGGGGTCGCCAAGCCAGGCTGGCCTTCACAGGTGCTGGGGGCACTGGGGACAGAGAGATGGTGGGCGGGTCTGTGCGTCCCAGACCCGAGAGTCCGCTGTCCTCAGGCGCCCCCCACCTCCCCACCACCAGCTCCCAGGCCCAAGCCTCGGCAGCCACTCCGGCCCCCTGACCCTTCAGATGTGTTTCCACCTCAGGACCTCGGTATGTGGGCCGATATCCAGGGTCGGGCTCAGCTCTGAGGTCCTCCTGTAGGTCCTTCCGAGCCTCTCCACTGGTCACTGTCACCCTAGGTCATCTGGGTTTACTCTGCCTTTGTGGCATCAGCATCCACGGCGTACCCCCAGGCCCATGTCTGAGCCCTGCCCACCCCTGCCGTGCCTGGCTCAAGGCCAGGGCTGCCCCCAGAGAGGGAGGGTCCTACCTGCCCGGCTCCTGAGGGTCGACGCCACCACCTGTGTCCTGTGTCCTTGGCACCATGTCTGGCATACAGTTGGCGGTCAGTAAATGTCTGCTGCAGACCTACTCACTCGTCCACCTGAGCCAGGCCCTGCGAGTGCGTCAGAAAACTGGGGCCAACGGAGCCCTGCGGGGTGGGGGGTGGGGCGGACCACCTGCGAGCTAGACAGGGGCCTGAGGGGCCTGAGGGGCCAGGTGTGCTTGCGGAGATGGAGGGCCGCCCGGGGGAGCGAGCGGAGGGCTGTGCTTAACCGGAGAGAGCTGACGGCTGGGCTAGGACGACGGGCTGGTAGGTGAGCGGTGGAGGGTAGGTGACGGACGGTAGGGGTGGACGGGTCATCCCCGGGCCGCGCGGGCAGCGTCCCCACGTGAGGAAGCAGCTCTGCGCTGTAGGCCAAGGCCGCCCGCTGTCTCTCCCAGGAACCTCCTGGGTCTACTCAGGCGGCGGGTCCCCGTCCCTGGCGCTCCTCCCCACTGTCCACCCTTCGAGGCCCTGGCGCCACTGACCTGGGAGAAGGAAGGACTGGGGCAGCTCAGGGGCCCGAGGCAGTGGGGCTGCGTGAGGCTGCGACCAGGTGGGTGCTGTTGGCTCCTCCCCACACCAGGCGGCCAGCCGCCATTGCCTTCCTCCCCTGCTCGGGCGCTTCCTCTCCCACCTGACTTGAATTGAGTTGAATTGAATTCCGCTTTTCTCTAGGATTACTTTTAAAAATCAGGGAGCTAAAGGTTTTGATGTTTTTTTTGTCTTTCTCTCAAGTATTGATGTAAGGGGACGTGTGTGGGGCCTGAGGAAGCTGCCCCAGGGCAGCAGTACCCCCCACACATCCAGCCCAGCCCCTCAGCGGGGGGATGGGGCCTGGCCCCTTCCAGGCAACGTAAGAATCAGGGTCCCAGCTGCCACCTGGCTGGTGCTGAGGGACCTTCATCCCATCTGTGTGACAGTGGGTCCCAGGGCCCATCCCGCAGGAGGCCAATCTAGGGGTTGTCGGGCCTGGTGTTGAACAGAGCTTTTGGGGGGCAGGGGGAAAACCGGACCCTGCTGAGCCCATCGAAGAACGCTGACCCAGGGGAACTGGAGATGACAACCCCGGATCCAGCAGTGTCAGCACCTTCACCCGGTCACTGCACCTGCACTCAGCACCACCCTCTCCCGGGAGGGAGCGCTGTGTTGTGCAAGATGCAGCTGCCATTTCCTGCTCCACAAACACCAGGCTGTGTCCTCACCCGGCCCTAACCACATGGCCCTAACCACATCCGCCCAAGGCAAAGGCATCTAGAGCCCAAAATCCTTCCACCAGGAAACCCCTTCTTCACCAACACTCTCCATCACACCCTCCTCACACCTCCTCAACCTCCTACATTCTCCTCCACCTCCTCAACTTCCTCACACCTCATGTACTCCTCACACCTCCTCATATACTCCTCACACCTCACATCCTCCTCAACCTCCTCGCACCTCCTCATGTACTCCTCATACCTCCTCTCATACTCCTCACACTGCATGTACTCCTCACACCTCCTCATGTACTCCTCACACCTCATGTACTCCTCACACCTCCTCATGTACTCCTCACACCGCCTCATGTACTCCTCACACCTCCTCATGTACTCCTCACACCTCATATACTCCTCACACCTCCTCACACTTCCTCACACCTCCTCCCACCTGCTTCCACTGCCTCACACCTCCAACACACTCCTTGCACCCCCTCATATGCTCTTCATGTCTCCTCACACCCTTCTTTCACCTCCTCATATATTCCTCACACGCCCTCACACCCCGTCATATCACACTTCTTCACACCTCCACACACCCTCCTCACACCTCCTCACATGTCATTTCACTCTCCCTAACCATCCTCACACCCCTGTCACGTATCTAATCTTGGGAACCGTTTTCCACCCCAGGCAGCCTCTCCCAGCTCCTGCACTCTTCTCGAGTGCGAATGGATCCCAGTACTATTGTAACCAGGATGAGGACCTATTCTTGTTACTGTAGCATTTGGAAGGGCTTCCTGGAGGAGGTAACATTTTACCTAAGTCTGAAAGTTAAACCCCTGCAGGTTTAGGAGAGAACGTTCCAGGTGTGGGCGCAGCACGGGAAAGGTGCTCAGGCACGGATTATGAATGGTTCCAGTTGTAGATGTGTGGAGTTGAGGGTACAGGGACAAAAGGTGAGGGCCTAGAGCAGCTGGGGCAGGGAGAGCAGGGGAGGTTGTGACCTGCGGTGCCTTTCATGCCCCGATGGACCACCACAGCTCACCAGCTGGGCCTGGAGACCTGGGACGGGCACTGACCACCCCTTGCTCAGGGGAAGGAACCCCACCATGGGGCCCGAAGGAGTGGAGGCCTTACAGGTCTCAGGTGGCAGACAGCAGCAGGACCTGCCCTGCCACTGGCCCGCTGGGCCTGTCTCTGGGATGTGTCTTCAAAGGCGTTGTCTTGGTTCGGGGGGCTTATCCATACATGTACTTCAGGAGGCTGGGAGTCTGAGATCCAGACATCAGCAGATTTGGTGTGTGGTGAGAACTGGCTTCCTCTTCTCACTATCCTCACATGACAGGCTCCCTGGAGTCTCTTGTATAAGGTCACTAATCCCATCTTGGGTTCCACCCTCACGGTTTAATTATCCCCCAAAGGCCCTACCTCCTACCACCATCACCGTGGGGGTTAGGTTTCAATATTGTGGATTTTAGAGGGACACAAATGTTCAGAACAGGGCAGGTGTTACCAGCTGAGGTAAAATTATCACTCCGGAAAACTCTTTTCACCTCCTGGGGGCCAGCCGTGTCTGCACCTTCACGCCGTGGCCTAATTTACTTTTACCTGGGTGTCTTTAGCTGGGAGCATCCAGCACCTTTACCCAGGTGTCTCTGTCACCTCCAGTCCAGCCTCCGCAGTGATGGGAGCCGTTCGCATGGGGACCTGGCTGCAAGGGATCTGAAACGCAGTACATCTTTCCAGGCCTGGTCAGGCCCCGGAAGGGGGACTGCTGGGGAATGGGCAGGCTCGCAGATCCCTCACCTGGGCCTTGAGCAAGGTCAAGAGGACCTCTGTGTGGGGCCAAGCTGTGGGCTCCATTCAGCCCAGCGGCTCAGGGTGACCCTTGCGTCCCTCACAGCTGAGGGCAAGCAACTGTGCTTGCTCCACCCGACGGGGTGTCCCAGAGGGAAATATGCATCTGATGCACCTTCCCACAGACTGGTAAATTCATGGAGAGAGTTCTGGCGAACCGCATGGAACTGAGCAGTGCTGTCCCAGGCCTGCTCAAGGAGTTCTCCCAGGACTGTTTCCATGATACACATGGGCAAACCGCGGCTCCACCTTTGGAGCCGCACCAGGGCCTGCAACACAGTGGTGGCGAGCAAGTGGTAGGCCATGCGGGCCCGCGGCATCCAGGTGTGCCAGAGGCTGCTGCCCAGCTCTCCCTCGCCCTGGCCCTCACTTGTCCGCCTGGGCACAGGAATGAGTGAATTAGTCCCTGAGCTGGCCGCGTAGGGGTGGGACACCATGCCCTGGAGCTGCTTCCTTGGCCCCGTGCCCTGCCACCCTGAGACCTGGGAGCGCTGTCATTCCTGGAGGCAGCCAGCCCTGGCATCTCCAGAAACCTCCTGTGGAAAAATGCAAACTCTTGGTGATTCTTGGGTTGACAAATATGCTTCTATTTCCCCAAAAGGAGGCTGTCGGGGGAGGAGCTGACAGGGAGGCAATTGGGAGAGGGACCGCAGGGAACCAGCCTGGTGCGTGCGTCTGTGAGTGTGTGCGTGTGCGGGGAGGGCAGTGGAAGCCCCATCTTGGCGGCTGTAATGAAAATGGCGGCGCCCAGAGGGATGTGGTGCTGTGAGCTCCTGCTTGCAGGCGGCTGGCACGCACGCACGGCCCAGCACTGGGGACTTGGTGGGCTTACAGGGCCCTCAGGACCGTGCTGCTGGATGCCAAGGGTAGGGCACCAGGCCCTCTTGAACTTGCACACTTACCCTCCCGTGTCCACGAGGGAAGTTTCCACATTGGGATCCTGAGCCGGAGGCTGGCAGGTGAGACGGGTGGAGACACCCTGGCTGAGGGGACAGGCCTATGTCCCCAAGACAATGAGAAGCCTGGTGCAGTCAAACCCCAGGATGCTGAGCAGGAAGACGTGATGAGCCAGAGGCCAGGATCTCAGATGGCACAATGACGTTTTTCATCTCTAAAAGTTCTAGTAGGTTCTGTGGACTGTTTTACTCCCAGTCTCTGCCTGGAATCTGGGACAAGATCTTGTGCTCATTTCCAGGCTCTGATTGCAGTGTACCCATCGGACCCACCCCGGACCCACTGAGCCCAGGTCGTCACCTCCCAGTGGGGAGGGGCTCCATTCCCAGGACAGGGGCCAACAAGGCCAGGCAGGGCCCAGGACCTCGGTGTCCACTCTGGTGACTGGATGGGGACACATCATGGAAAGGGAATGAGGACAGTGGTGAAGCTTGGACCGCCTCACATGCTGGGTCCCCCTTCTCCTGGCCAAGTAACCTCTGCTTCCTCCTTAAGAAAGGAGGGGTGCAGCCCCCACGTGCTGGGACCACTGGGTGGAAGGAAGTGAACACATGCGGGCACTGGGGCTTCTTGGGGTATGCAGCCGGTGCCCTTGGTGTCCCAGGGCAGTGCCCCCACCCAGCCTTCCTACCTGGGCTGGGGCTGGTGGCTGGGTAGGGCCAGGGTATGGGCAGGGACGGGTGTGGGGGCACACGACACACCAAGCAGGGACGGCGGAGGGGCTCAGTGTGGGAGGGGAGTGCCCCGGAGGGAAGCTGTGGGAAGGGGCAGTGAAGGGAGAGCAGGGAACACATGGGGGAGACAGTGAGGCAGGGGGTGTGGGGGGGGTGGGCGCTGAGGGGCAGCCGGGGCTGGGAGGGCAGCCTGAGCAGGACCTGGGCCCCAGGCTGTTTGTGGGACACCAGGTGCCCTCAGGGTCAGAATCATCTAGAAAACACTCCTGAGAAAAAGGACAAGACTCCAAGATTTAATATTGTTGAGTACCTTTGTCAGGTGAAGGTAACTTTCTTAAAAAAGTATAAATAGTGAAAAACAAGCATTTAGAAAAGAAGTGGCGGGCCCCCGGGCGGGCAGGCGGGGGCGTCAGAGCCTTCCCAGGTCGTCTGTGAGGAAAGCCAGCAGGAAGCGGCTGACGTGCCTGTCAACGATGATGGGGGAGAAGCCCAGGACACGCCGGGCCCCCCGCAGCACCTTGGGGTCTGGAAGACAAGGTGGTCTCAGAAACCGCCACCAACGTTCTCAGCCCCATGCATCACCAAACCCCACAGCCGAGGGACATGGGGTGTCCCTGCCAAGCAGGCCTGCCCGGCGCTGGCTCCCCACGCACGGCTGCCACAGGCCCGGCGTTGCAGGAAAGGGACGGCAGCTGCCACGCTGGGCCATGGGCCTCACGTCCATTTGTCAGGGCTGAGCCGTGGAGGGGCCAGAGGTGGGTACCCTGCTCTAGGCCCCACACAGGATGGGGCTTTCTAACCCCAGAGCCCAGCTGCGCCCGCCTCCCATCAGGGGCTGTCATTCCCTGCCCCCCTGGGGGTGGAGGGCTTAAGAACTGGAGCCCCACGTTCCCTCTTCTTCCTGTGCCCTGCAAGGTGGGCCCTGCCACTGTCCCACTGTGCAGGCAAGGAAACAGGTACAGGGAGGCCAGGGGACTCGGTGCTCGAGCCTGGTCAGGCAGCACCCACCTGGAGGGCCGCAGTAGACGAGGAGCGCCAGCCCCGCGGCCAGGCCGAGGCAGGCCAGGAAGGCCACAGGCCCTGGGGAGAAAGGGGGCACGTGAGCAAGTGGCTGTCTAAGCCTGGAGGACGGGGCGCCCCAGCAAGCACCCTGGGGCCCGTGCAATGGGAAGCCAGGACCAAGCCTGACTTGGAAAGGAGCAGCCCCTGAGGCAGAGACGGAACCCTGGGGGGGGGAATGGGGTGAGGGTCGAGGAGGCGGTTACCCCTGTCACTGAGCTCGCGGCCCACGGTGCCTGAGTCTAGCTCTGTGCAATCTGAGTTCTCTGGAAACAAAATCACAGGGCTCGGTTAGTGGTGGGCAGGCCAGAGGAAGGGGGCTGCCCCGCCCAAAGGAAACCAAGGGCCTGCTCAGGCTTCTTCCCACCAACCCTGGGGGCCCCCAGGCTGGGTGGGACCAGGCTGTATGGGCACCCAGCCTTCTGGGCTGGGCTTGGGGGAGTCAGCACCAGAGAGGGGACCCTGGGACCAGCCTCATGGAACCCTGAGTTTTGGGTTTCCTTCTGTTCACTCCCTGAGACCCTGAGGGCCGTGGGGTGGGGGCCATTGTTCCCTGCAGATGCAGTCACCAAATGCAGCATGAACACCCGCCTGTCCCAAGTCTGATGTCCACAGGAGGGCAGGGAGCGTGTTCTCCCCAGAACTCCTCATCCAGCCACCTGCTGATGGCCCAAGAGCCTGGAAGGTGCATGACTCCCAGCCAGGCTGTGGGGCCTCCCAGTGGCTGGTATGACGTGCTGGTCCTGGGCTAGAGCTCAGGATCCAGTTCTGCTGCCCGCCCTCAGGTCAGGGACACCAGCCCTCAGTCCCAGCTGAGCGTCCTGGGGTGAGCGGGTGAGCCACCCTGTCCCTCAGGCCTCCAGCTTCACATCAGAGGATTAAGGGACAGCAGCGCCTCCTCCAGGGGACCAGGGCACAGAGGCCTCAGGACTGAGCCGCCATCCCCGCCTACGCCTCCCCTATCCCCAAGCCAGCAGCAGAGGGTCCCTTGGGACTCACACATCTCCTGAGCACTCAAGCAAGACCCTATAAACTAAACGCACGTGCCTTGGACCAGCCATCTGTGCCCGAGACTGTTCTACAGAAACACCCACACTGCAGGGATCCCCCCGGGCATCCTCAGTTGTGGGGGCAACCTCGGCTTCTCCATGGGGATACAGTTTGCTCAAGGCTGGTACAGCCGTGAGCCGCCCCCACACAAGCCTAAGGATTCCCAGTGTGCTAGGCTAGAGAGGAGGGCAGAGCCTCGCGCACAAGATACTACCTTCTGTGTACAGACTGGCGCAAGAGAGACAGAGACAATGCTCTCTGCATCTGAAACACTCCCTCCTCTCTCTGGGGGCCACTGCGGAGACGGCCCTGGGTGAGGGGCCGGGCACACTTACGCAGGGCGAGCCGGCTGGGCAGGCGACTGTGCAGGGGCTGGGCATGGATGTACAGGGCCCGGTAGAACTCCCGGCAGTCCCGCTCGCCGCTCTGCTGCAGATGGCCCAGGAGGTCACAGAGCCGCACACGCAGGGACGCCTTGGGGTTCCGGAACTGGGGGTGGAAAGGGTGCAGGGGAAGGTCAGGCTCAAGGGGCAGGACACGGGCGGCTGGGGGGCTCAGAACACTCAAAGGAGGCAGCAACTGACCACCCCAGACCACCCAGGGCCACAGCTCAGCCACGCTGCAGTCACAGCACAGTCACTGGTCCCTCCCTGGGGAGGCCAGATAGCATCAAGGAGGAGAGTAGCAACATTATTCCAACTGTTAGAAGCTGATGGCTTGCTGTGGGACTTTGGCGAGTCACTTCACCCACTATGACTCTGTTTTCACTTGCAAAAAGAATATAATAAACCCAAGTGGTAGGGTCGGTACAGGGCATCAATGAGGTGATAGCGTAAGTGGTAACTTCCAGTACTTTACGGTCTACAGGCGTGTGATTCAAGTTTTTTAAAAACCAAGGGTTAAGGAGCGCCTGGGTGGCTCAGTCAGTTAAGCGTCTGCCTTTGGCTCAGGTCATGATCCCAGGGTCCTGGGATAGAGCCCCACATTGGACTCCCTGCTCGGCGGGGAGTCTGCTTCTCCCTCCGCCTGCCGCTTCCTCGGCTTGTGCTCTCTCCCTCTCTCTCTGACAAATAAATAAATAAAATCTTTAAAAAACAAAAAATAGAAACCAAGGGTTAAGCAGAAAAAAAACAAGCTCTTTTGATGTGTTTGATGGAGAAATGTGTGGTTCTAAAGGTCAGTGAACTGGGCTCTTGCTTGGATCCCTGGAACCTGGAAGCTGTGGCCTGGTGCTGCCACCTGGTGGCAGCATACCATTCCACTTGGAACCAGAATTGAACCAGAAACTGCAAAGGCAAAGACAAGCATATGGCAGGAGCCACGGAAACTATGAGGAACGGAATATTGTGGGTGTGTATATACAGGAGTCTCCTTTTTTTTTGTATAAACGTCTGAAACTTTTAAAATTCAAATTTGTACACAATATATTAGACTTTTAATTACAATAATAAGGTATAAATTTTACCCATGCTTTTTAACTTACTGTATACTTTTAAACTTAAGCTTCTGAGCCAGTAGCAGGGCCCAGGTAGATTTTGGCTGTCCCCAGGAAAGGCCCCAAAGCCTGTGGACAGCCCTGCACCAGCAGCGCAGGACTCAGTCAGTCACCCAGCTGGAGGGGAGCCCCGCACCCCAAAGCCCTGGCACTGAGGGGGGAGCAGAGAAAGGGCGGCACAGGCAAGGTGCACCCACTCTCCCTTGGTTTCCCCAAATGTCTGTCCATTTTCGAACTTTTGTAAGAGGCAGGGGCAAAGCCATGTGGCACTGGGGTGGAGCCTGGCCAGCAGCCCCGCTCCTCCCCAGCTCCCCACACCACTCCCAGGCCTGTCATGTGTGGGGGCACACTGTCCTGTCTCCTGGGGTGCTCCTGGCATCTCTGGAGGGCTGCCAGCAGGCCCCGATGACAAAGGAAGAGACTGAGGCTCGCAGAACTGATGGTCTGGGCCCAACATCACTGCAAGGAGCTGGGCTTTCACCTCTGAGCTGTCCTGCCCTGCCCCCAACCCTACTTCCTCCCAGCCCAGGGGGGAAGGGACCCATGGGAGACATGCCAGCCCCCTCCCCATTACCTTCTCTGCATCCTTGTTGCTGAGGATCTGAGGGTAGTAGCGGTTCAGCTGGAGGATGATCCTGTCCACCTGCTGCTCACTGAGGCTTCCATGGCCCATCAGGAAAGGTGTGTCCTGGACCAGGCGGTCACAGTAGGTCTGCTCTGAAACAGCAGAGCACGGAGGCCATGAGCCAGCACAGCTGGGATGGGGGGTGGGGCAGCAGGTTCCCCACACCACACACAGCGTGGCCCCCAGGCCCCCTGGAGGCACATCAGCTGTGAGCTCCCAGACAACTGCTGACATCCCACCTGTGTGGGCTACGCACAGCCGGACGCCCCTTGGCAGGCTCACTGCAGAAGACAGAGAGGCCAAGTGCGCTGTTCCACGGGGAAGGGCCCGGGCAGCCTAGAGAAGGCCTGACCCTGCAGCTCCCACAGCAGTTCTCACAGGGGCAGAAGCGCAGGGCTTAGGGGGGCCCACACTGGTGTGGCCACGGACACGCCATGCCTGCAAGGCCCCGAGAAGCCACCACCACAGCAGAGCTACGTGCCCCCCCACGGGCCAGGATGCTTTTCCCTTCGTTGCTTCTTTCAGGACCATCATTAAAGCCTCACTGTGCAGCTTTCCCATTAAGAATGTTCTTTAGGATGACAGGCCTCTAAAGACCAGGGAGGGTTAGTGGTTGTTGGGAGGCCCGGGATCCCCAAGGCAGGGTCCTGATTCCACAGCATCAACTACCTGAACAGGTGCACCGCCCTCCCCACCTGTGGCAGCCGATGGACGGGGTGGGGGGGGCACAGCTACATAGGAGGAGACTGTTTGTATGTGACTGGAATTAACTCGCTATCCATTCAATTAGACGGTTACGACTTTAGGATGTTATGCATAATTCTTATGGTAACCACAAAGAAAATACCCACGGAATACAGACAAAAGGAAATCAAAATGTGTTACTAAAGAAAGTCAAACAAACATGAAAGAAGGCAGTAGTGAAGGACAAAAAATCTGTAAGACATCAGAAAACAAATAGCAAAAAGGCAGAAACGAGTTATTCATTATCAGTAATTACAGTAATTACTTTAAATGTAAACAGATTAAAGACACAGACTGGCAAAATGGATTTGTGAGGGGAGCCTGGGTGGCTCAGTGATTAAGCGTCTGCCTTCGGCTCAGGTCATGGTCCCAGGGTCCTGGGATCGATCCCTGCATCGGGCTCCCTGCTCCGCGGGAAGCCTGCTTCTCCCTCTCCCACTCCCCCTCTTGTGTTCCCTCTCTTGCTGTCTCTCTCTCTCTCTCTGTCAAATAAATAAATAAAATCTAAAATAAATAATACATAAATAAACACATAAATAAATAAAATTAAAAAAGGGGTCATCATGTGGGAACAAGTAGGGTCTTCTCCCTGACTTCCGCCATGGGCCGACTCAATAGACCATGTCTTCCTCATCTCTCTCTCCCGTTGCCACCTCGTCCTGGCTGGTCTTTGCCCCTCAAAAATATGAATTTCTAACCTCTGAGTCCTTCCAGGCCCTGAAAGGCTACCTGGAAGACGGACTCATCAGTAGTCTCACTGTGGTGAGGGAAACTGAGGCATATGGCAAAGAGATACAGTACCTGCCTAAGACCACAGCCGGCTAGGGCGTGAGGATGGTGGCTGGACCCACTCATGGTTTTGTGGAACCGCTGGCACCCAGACTTCCCACTTGTCTAATTATTATACTCATTAACCCACAATTAGCTGCATCAAGTCTGTTCCTGGCCTGGCCCCAGGCTGTTCCGCGCAGTGCTGCCTCTGCAGTGAGTGCACAGGGCAGGCACACAGTAGGCACTCACTAAAGAGTTCTGGAATGAATGCATGTAGGTCCAAGGCCCAGGCCCAGGGCTACCCGTGGACTGCAGCCAGCACACTGTAGCGGCTTCCCCTGCCGCAGCCACTAGCGAGCTGGAGTCTTACGCAGCAAGCATGAGTCACCTGGCACGGTGGCACAGCCTGGGGCTGAAGGTTTCTGGTGGCTGGAAGCTGTGCACGCAAATCACACCCAGATGGCCACACCCAGGAATGAAAAAGTGCAGGTCCCAGGTCCTGACTGATAGTCCCAGAGAGTTTTTACAGGATAGAGGGGAATGCTCTGCCCCAAAACCCAGCAGGACTGTGCTAGCCTCTTTTGCCAAGCCCCACTTCCCCCACCTTCTTGCCCAGCTGGTGCCAAGCCCACAGACCCCCCCAACCCCTTACCACCCCCCGGCACTCAAGGCCCGATGGGAGCTGCCCCACCTGTCCTCACCCCAGGCCCCTGAGCCGTCCTGCAGAGCAGCCCCAACGGCACCATACTGCCTGGGACCCCTGCCCAAGGATAAGAACAGCTGTGCTGTGGTTCCTCCCCGGCTAAGTGGTGCTGAGCCCACTGTCCTCCCCCGAAGAGGCCTTGCTGAGTACCCCTGGCTCCTGTCCCTCCCAGAATCCCCTCCTGTTTCAGGGCCAGACCTGGCCTCGGGTGCGGAGTAGAGAGGGCTCACTCCCCAGCACACCACAAGGTTCCACAGCAATAGGGACAGCTGTAGTGACACCTGGCCAGCACTGGCCCTAGGCAGACACATCGGGTCCAAATGCTCATCCTGCAACCTGTCATGGAGACCCCAGAACCCGCACAAGGCCGGCGCCCGGTCAGTGCACAGGGACAGCGAGCCAGGGACCTCATGCCTGCAGCCCTGCAAAACTGTCCATTTGACCCTCCCGGGCCTGCACTCTCTGGGCCTCAGTCCCCCATCCCAAGAGTGAAGGGCTGTGACTGGAGGGATCTCTAGAGGCCGGGCACTCAGACTTGGCCGTGAGAAAGGGGCAGGTGGGGCGGCTCCCCCAGGACCTTGAGGGGGCCTGGGCAGGACGCAGGCCAAGTTCTGCCTCTGCCACTGACCATCGGGCGGCTTGGGGCTTGGCACCTGTCCAACCTGAGCCTTCATGTCCTCTTCCGCACAGAGAGGATACCCTACAGCAATGCTGGGGGCCAAGCCCGCAGTAGGCGCTCGTAAATGGAAAGGGGTCAGGAAGATGACGGGCATGGGAGGCAGCCAGGCTCTCTTCCGACGCAGGCTGGGACACTGTGGTCCCAGGAGACACTAGGCTCCAGCCCCTGAAACCCTATCTGTGTGACTCCAGCGGGCACGGGGGAGGGAACAGGGGCTTGGGGACCACCCCTCGAGCTGGAAGAGTGGGGCCGTTGGGAACGAGACGTGCGGGAAAAACAGCATGCCCTGATCATGCTGTCGCAGGGTCCGTCGCCAACCATCACCACCCCCGGCTGTCTGCCCCGTGGAAGATGCACAGAGCAAGGTGGCCGTGCTCAGCCGGCGCCAGGACGGAGTGGGTTCTCCAGCCCAACAGGCTCCGGGGGGACGGCCGGCGGCCCCATCCTGGGAAAAGACGCTGGAGGGGGTAGGGGCGCCCGCGGGACTGAGTCTGGGTCCCCGGCTCCCCAGGGCTTGTCCCGGGACACAACAGAGCCCTACCGGAACGCGGCCCTCTGGACGTCAGGTGGCGGAGGCCGGAGAGGCTGCAGCTCCTCGCAGAAGCGCAGGAGGAATCTGTCAGCCCACCTCCCCAACCACAGGCGCGCCCCAGCCCCGCCCCCGCGGACCCCCCAGGCCCCGACCACGGCCCCCGGCCTGTCCGCCCGCCGACCGGGAGGCGGTCACGGACCAAGGCCACTCGGCTGCGGCCGCAAGCAGCTGCGGCTGGGGCAACATCGGGGCACCGGACCCTGGGGCCCACCGCGGCCGCGCGCCCGGCCCGGGTGGGCAGGCAGGACCCCCGCCCGGCCCGCGCTCACCTGTCATGGCGGCGGCACGGCGCGCGCCCGGCCGGGCCCGGCTCGTCCCCCTGTCGCCGTCCACGGGTCAGGTTGTCGGTCCGCCGCCGCCCGACTCGGCTAGCCCCGCCCCTTCCCGGTAGGCCCCGCCCCCTCGGCAGGCCTCGCTTCGGCGCCGGCGGCGTCGCCGCGGCAGCCCTAGCCCGCCCTCACTCAGTCCGCCCTTTCCCGTTATGCTCCGCCCCCAGCGTCGGCGGCGTCGCCTCAAGGGCCCTAAGCCCCGCCCCCCTTAGAACCCCGCCTCCTCCGGCGGCGGCTACGGCGTCGTCAGGAGTCATTGCCCCCGCCCCTCGCTGCGACCCGCCCATCCCGGAGGCCCCTGGCGCCTCTCCGCCAATGCCCCGCTCCAAGCCCCGCCCTCACTGAGTCCCACCCTCGCTGACGTCTGTTACGTCACCGCAATAGTCCTGAACCACGCCCCTCACTGGGCTCCGCCCCCGCCTGCTACGGAGCCCTCTGGAGTCTCGAGCTTTGTTCGCACCAGCGTAGGGTACTGGGTTCTCATTAAGTCCTTAGCTCCGCCCCTCACTGAGTCCCGCCCCGGCGTTCTTTTCCAGGGCTCTAAACTCCGCCCTAACTATAGCCCCGCCCCTTCCGGCGACGGCTGGGGCGCAGCCACAGCCCTGAGCCCCGCCCCCAGCCCTGCCGCACCCTCCGTAATAGCCGGCGCTCACCTCCTGGCCCCGCCCACGGGGGGCCCCGCCCCGCGATGGCTCCGCCCATGCTGGCCCCAACCCCACACTTGTTCCTTCGGTGAGCAGGTGGCTCAGCGCGGCTGGGCACAGTCTGCGGCCCCGCCCCGCACCGCCATGCCCCGCTCCCGGAATGAGGAAACTGAGGCTCTGAGAGAGTAAGTGACTTACCCAAGGTCACGCAGGTCAGGCTGTAGGAGGTACAGGGGAGAAGCCAGACCCCACCGTGGCACCTGAGTGGAGCAAACCTCCCTTGAGGACACCAGCCTGGCAGTGACCCTGACTAGGAGGTCTTGCCTTGCCTAAGCTGTTTCTCTAGCTGCAAAATGGGTGACCTCAGGCGGCTGTCTCCTCCCCGCTTAGGAAGCCGCGGCCCCACGGGGACTGAGCTCTGCTCCCAGCTGCGAGATGGAGAGCTGGCAGGGAGGGAACGCGGGGCCTTCACAAGCGGACAGGCCTTGGGTCTTACCTGGGGCCCTCTGACTGTGCTGGCCTCCCCCCATCCCTGGCTCTAATCTGCCATGCGGGGCCTGACCCAGAGTTCACGTCACCAGCCCCTCCCCAAGGCCCACGCGTCCGCCTGCCTGTGCCTCAGCTGTCCCCTGTAAAACAGGGCCAGGACTGCCCATCACGGGTGCGTGTGCTGGGGGCAGCCAGGGAATGGATTGGAAATCCCAAAACTCTTGGGCCTGGTTTTGGCGGGCACTGAACGGCAGCTGCCCAAACACTGGGAGCGAATTCCGCCGGGCTTCCCTCGGAGGCCCAGGCGGAGGGACCGCAGGGGCAGGGCCCCCTGGGGCAGGAGGGTCACGGGCGCCGCCTGGGGTCCCTCTGGCCTCTCGCTGGCCTGTGCGCTAGGGCGCGCCCCAACCAGCTCCGGGCCCCGGGTGCTCCCTCTCACAGGGGCCTCCCAGTGGAATGCGGCCTGACCCCCTTTATTCCGCTTTCTGCACACTGTCATGGCTCCTAGCGTTTACCTCTGGTTGTTTCTCCCTCTAGAAGTAATCTCAGCGCCATAAGGGCGGGGTATGGATGGGACTGCGGGGTTTCCCAAGCGCTCCCCACCTTCAGCGAGCGCCAACCGGTGGCCCGCATTCCACCTTCACATCACTCCCCCTACGGGATGAGCAGGGTTACCAAGGCTCAAAGCATCGGAGTCCTGGCAGGCCAAGCCTCCCAGGTGCAGGATTCGCTTCAAGGGCCCCACACCCAGTGCGCATGGCCCCACGCCTCTGTGCCCTCCGGATGTGCCCTTCAGGCGAGCGGGGTGGAAGTGTGTGGAGGGGCTGGGGTCTACCAGCCCTGTCCCCAGCCCGAGGGCAGCTGGTGGCCGCAGCTCCCCAGGTTAAAGGGCTGGCCAGACGCTCCTCTCCTGGCTGGGGGCGCAGTGTCCCCCGCGCCTGCCCACTCCTGCACCCACCAGATGCAAAGTGAGCACTCGGGCCGGCAGGACAATGGTCCTGGGCCGCTCTGCTGAGCACTGAGGGTCTCACACGGCAGACCGGATCGACCTGTGTGGGCTTTGCGGAGCTAACTGAAGATCCCCACCTGTCCCTGGACCTCAGGGATGCACTGTCCCTGCCCCCCTCCACCCCCCCAACTCCACTTCCACATCAGACATTTGCTTCTTTTGAATTCTGTCACTGTGGCATGATTTATGTGATCAGAAAGTAAATACAATTTTAAATTGGGCAGGGGAAGCCCACCCCAGGTGGTGTCTGCACCTGCTACCCACTTCTCATTCGGGCCTCTTCTCAGCCCCTGCCCCAACAGCTAGGCAAAGTCACAAGACAAACAAGAAGTAGGGATGCTGGCAGCTTCTCACACGGAGGGCTCATCTGCATAATTAATAAGGTCCTAGAAGTCAAGAAGAAGGGGGTCAACACTCCTGTATTCAGTGAAGGAGGAAGCAGCCTTGCGGAGCCGCTCAATTCTGACCATGACAAGAATTTCATGTTTCATGGATCCAAGTGGCACAATCCAAGATCCTGATCAAACCCTGTGTGGCCCGGCAGTGGGGAAGGCCCCACACCACCGCAGGGCACCTCCCTGGGCTCCTGGTCCTGTCCCCCAGCACTTCCCGCTGTCTCCCCACTACAATGTCAGCTCCTAAGGACAGGGCCACACCGGGTCATGGTGCCAGGCATCCAGTACCTGCTCCAAAAATGCACTTAAAGCCTGACTATATGAGCTGAAGAAAGAGGGGCTGGAGGCAGGAGGGGCGTGGGGTGCCATGGGCTGAGGGTTGGCCTATGTGGCTGAAGCTGACTGTGCAAAGGGACAGTGGTGGGTGATGAGGGGGCCTGAGTGCTCAGGAGGAGCAAGGACGTTCTCATCCCACATTCTCACACCACCAAGGCCCACCATTCATTCCTTCACTCTCTCATTCATTCAACACACGTCTCCTGAACACCTCCCACGTGCCCAACCCAGAGCTAGATTATTACAGGGAAGCTGGGGCCCTGCCCCAACAGAGGTCCCCGGATACTGACAAAACAAAGGAGGGATGGGGCGCTGAGCGCTACGAAAAGCAAGAGGCTAGAGGCCTCCTGGAGGGGCTGCCCACCCCCAAGATGGCCCCGCCCTCCTCACATCCCGGGTCACGCCCTTCTGCAGTCTCCTCCCCCGGCGAGCCAGGCGGCCTGTGTGACTGGTGACTGGTGGCGGAGTGAGCTGGGTGCCCTCTGAGGCCGGGATGTAAGGTGCCCGTGGCTCTGCCCTTCCCTCCTGGGCCACCTGTTCTGGGGGAGCCGCCCCCACATGCTGAGGACACGCAGGCCACGCTGCAGAGAGCCCGGTGTGGGCAGGAGCGGAGGCCCCCAGCCAGCAGCCGGCACCAGCTGCCCCCCAGGGAGGTAATCTCCTGGAAGTGAGTCCCCGGCCCCGTCGAGCCTTCAGGTGAGACCACAGCCTCACGAGGGACCCCGAGCCAGAACCACGCTGCCAAACCCCACCTGAAACAGAGCGGTAACAAGTGATTATTGTTTTTGAGCCACTACGTTTTGGGGTCATTGGTCATGTGGCAGGACACAAGGAATGCACCGGACATCGGAGCAGGCGCCTGGCTGAAGTGAGGGAGGGCTGCACACGACAGGGGAAGAGGGTCATGCAGGAGCCCGGGCACAGATGACCTGAGCTTGGGAGACAGTCTGTGTGGCCACAGTGGACTCAGCACCAGCAGTGAGGTCAGGGGGTGATGGGCGTGTGAGGCAGGGTCACACAAGCCAGAGCCCACAGTCTGAGGCTGAGAGGAGGGTGTGCTGAGCTCCAAACGGCTGCCTCCCCTTGCAGGCACCCCCAAACCCTGATAGCAGGCCTCCCACCACCTCATCCTCACAAGCGCTAGGGCTGCACAGGGCCTGAAGAGAGACAGGGAGAACTCAGAGCCTCGGCGGACTTGCTCAAGCCCCATAAGGAAGGGCCGTTTGCAACAGCATCGTCGTCCCCCTCTGGGATCAAGGCCGCAGGGCAGCCTCTCATGGAGCTGCTTGGACAAGACTGGGGTTGGGCAGCTGTGGGCTGGGGGGGCACCAGGATGGCTTTGAAGGTGTCCACCCCTGCCTGGTCCTCCTGCCACGCAGAAGGGGAGTCCAGCTGCCCCCCTCGGTAGGTGGAAAGCAGCGGCCGTGACCCGGCATGACTTCCCAGGCCCCTGAACGGCAAGGCTTGCACTCAGGACTCTCATCGTGGACACCGGCTACCAGGGTCAGCGACACCCAGGCCACGGAGACGACCACCACCAGCGAGGCCTCTGCCAACGGCTGTGGCTCCTGGCTGTGTGCACCGGCTGGCCTCCACGTGGCCCGGTGCCAGCCCCTGGCCAGCTGCTCTGCCCAGCAGAGCCTGCAAGCCCGGAGCGATAAGGGAACTGTTTCACACCTCGAGGAAAACCTGCTTGACGTTCTGTTACAGAGACATCGGAAATCGAGACAGCGATTTTTACCTTCGTTTTTCCAGTGTTAGAATTGTTTATTTCACACCCCTCTCCCCTCATGGCTACTTGCAGGGAACAGATGCAGCGACCCAGCCGGGTCCCTGCTCCCTCCCCACAATGCAAAATGAGATTTGCTGAAACGTCCCCCAGTCTTTTTAAAGGAGCCAGCTGGCGGGGGCGGGGGTGCTGCATGTTGTTCCAGAACCTCAGTGGTGGCTGCAAGGGTGCCGATCTATAACAGTTGCTCCAGCTGGGCTCCCCTGGGACGGGACACCCCTCTGGAGTCCCCAGCTCCGCTCCCTGAGGGATCCCTAAATCCGGAAGCTGGTTTCACTGACCCATCGCAAGCTGGACACAGGTCGAGATGTAGGTGGCTGGGTGGTGGGGTGGGCCTGGTCCTCCCCGTGTGGAGGGCAGCCTCCGGACTCTGCCTCAGTCACCCCGGGACGTAGGCCATGTGCTGTCTGGACATTCCTGCAGTGGGCCAGGAGGCAGGCGGGGCGCCCCCCAGGTCCGCTGTGTGCACCATCACCTGGGCATGGGGTGAGCCCGCAGGACAACTGGTGGTCCAGGGGTCCTTGTCCATGCTGCGGGCCACGCCAGCCAGCTCTCTGGTGCCCTCACCCAGGTCCCTGCAGGAAGAAAAAGCAAGGCTTGGGAGAAGAGCAGGGACCCGGTGTAACCTTGACCCCATGACGGGCCCATGGGGCCTGGCCTTCCGTGGGCTTGGGGCAGGCTCAGAACTGCCCTGAGCCTGAGGAGGTCCCTCCACTGGTGCCCCTGCCTGGGCCTCAGACCCCGCACCTGTACGAGGTACATGGTCCAAGAAGCAGCATGCCCACCTTCCAAGGTGGGAAGGGACTTCTTGGGGTGGTGCTGAGGAAGGGGGCTCACTCAGAGTGTGCATAAACCCCAGGGGCCAGACTTCCTTGCCTGGCCTGGTTGCCCCGGGCAGAGAAGGGACACAGGGGTCCTAGGAATGTCTAGGGAGACACCCTTGCTCCTGTCAGGCTGTCCTCTGGTGGTCTGGGCCCAGATCGCCCACCGTCTGCATCTTCAGTTCCCTTGGGCATGCCACCCCCAACCCACAAAGGAACCCATTCTGCAGGCTGGTGAGACCCTGCCCCCACCCACTGGGCCCCTCTCCTGCATACACTGGCCACTGCTCCCTGCAGCCTATGCACCACCCCCAGCTTAAGATGCTGTCTCTCTCCTACCCCCACAATGCAGGCTCTCCCAGTCTGTTCACCTCAGGCATCACCTCCTCCAGGAAGCCCCCCCCGGGATCTCTGCTCCCACCCACACCTAATTCTCAGAAAAGCTCTAGGAAATAGTAGGAATTAAGAAGTTATCCCTTAGTTCAATGAGTAAATGAATCAATTAATTAATTAGTGGAGAGGAAAGACTGCTTAGCAGGCAAGTCTACGGACAGCCTTAGTTCAAACCCAGCTTTACACTTAGTAGTTGTGTGTGATTCTGGACAGCCTTCTTAAAATGGGATGAAAACAGCGCACCCCTCACCCCCCAAGGTTAGAAGAGTGTCTGGCATGGTGAGAGAGCCGGGAAGCATCCAGGAAGCAGAGGCAAGGTCAAGGGCACACCCCACCTCCTAGAGACGATTTTACCACCCGCAGTGGGAGCCATCAGGCACCGGGGCCTTGCCCAGGAGGGCACATACGAGAGGCAGCCATTCCTCCCCCACTGCACCGGCGTGCTCCCCAGCCGGGACACAGGACAGTCCGTCACAGGTCTGTAACCAGAAGGCGCCACCGGTAGGGGGTGACCAAAAAGCTCTGAAACCTGCCGAGGGGATATGGCTTTTGGAGAAGGGGATGCGCTAGCCAAGACCGTGTAGCACGGCTGGAGCTAGAAGGAAGGCTCTTGCAGCGGGTGGGTGAGGTCCTCTTGCACAGGCTCACAGAGCCCCCAGAACTGACCGGTCAGCAGCCGGTCACTCAGCAGAGGAGCCCACAATAAAGCCAGCAATGCCAGCGGCACCAAAGGTGTGGGGGATGCTCTTCCTCAGCGTTAACCGAGGCGGTGCCCGTGAGCAGGAAGCCGGCACCCGCTGAGTAAGCAAGTGGACAACAGATCAGGACACTCGGAGACAGGACCCAGCTGTGCTCTGGGAGAAAGAACGTGCAGAGAAAAGCATCCAAACAATTTGGCCCCAACAGGCCATTTCTAGAATGGCCCCAAATGTCGTCTTGGAAAAGAAAAACCACTCGATGTAAGCAGACATTCACCCAAACATGAGTGCAGTGGGTGGAGCATTTGGGGTGAAGCCCGGGGGGGCCTCAGATGCCAGGGCAACATGGCGCGGCACGGCGGTGGAAAGGGCGCAAGGCAGCGTCTCTGCTGAACCACCGTGATGTACGCCTACTGCGTGACCTAAGGTGCATCTGGAGCTCCAGGGAGGGGACAGGAAATTGATCCCTTCCCACAAGCACAGCACGTGGCACGCAGACACAGGACCAGACAGCCACGCCCAGCCCACGTGGGGCGCCACCTCCTGAGCCTCACTGTCCTCATGTGTGCCTCAGGCAAAAGAGCAGGAAGAACGGTGATGGCTGGCACTCACAGAGCCCTCCCCCCGGCCCAGCCCAGCACTACTGAGACCCTCGCTGTTGGAGAGAGGACACTAAGGGCTGAGCAGCCAGAATGCAGCATGGCCATCAGGTGGGGGTGGGCAGAGGGAAAGGGCAGCCAGCCCTGTTTCTGAGTGCTGCCCTCCACCCCTTCCTTGGAGGAGCAGCGGGCCCTGGGCCACAGCACGGGAAGCACTGGAGGTGCGTGCTGAAAGCAGGTAGGATTAGGGCATGGCGCGGCTCCCGCCAAGCAAGGGTTGGAGCCCGGGGACAGAGACCATGAGCATGGCAGGTGGGCAGGAGGCCCATTACACTATTCCCTCTGCTTCTGTCACCCCCAGGGCAATAACTGGTTCCGGCTGGAACATCCCTGGACCCCGAGGCCACAGGTCAGAGGTCGTAGGGGCAGCAGAGCGGCCCCTCGCAGAGACCCCAGTCTGCGTGCCCATGGGGTGCCAGCCCGACCGGTGTCTGTGATCCGCACCCGCGCCACCACGGGGCACCTTGCAGAGAAGCAGCCCGAGTGTGGCCGTGAGGAAGCCTGGCGGCCCAGGACACGGTCTCTGTGGGACCACAGGCCCAGAGCCCGCAAAAGGCAATGCCGCCAAAGACAAACGGCTGTGCCATTTACGGCACTCAGAGGCCCCAGCCGCCGGTGCCACTTGTCGTCGGGGTCAGAGGGCACATGCTCAAAGCTAGCGACACTGGGAGGCGCTCCCTCTGCAGCCCACGTGCCGCCTCGAATGGACTCCCTGAGTCAGAGAACGGGATGTAAGACAACGATCTTATAACGGCTCAGAAAGTGTGTGCACATGTGCAGGAAGTGTGAGAGACAGGACAGGGAGAGACAGCGAGCCCTGCGGGGTCCTCGGGAAGGGAGCTCACGTCTCTGCAGGTTTGAATTCCCAGGATAAAGGCCTCAGGTGCGGGGCCTGGACCCAGGGCTAGAAGGACCACCAGCCGCTGGCACAGGGGTGAGACCTGAGGCCCAGGTGAGCCGGAGCAGCGCATGGGGTGGCAGTGTCCTGACCAGGCCAGCCCCCCCGGCCTCGCCCCGGTGCCCCCCTCGCCGCCCCCATGCGCACGTGGTAAAACTGTAGTTGTCATGCGCCTGGCCAGGCCGGACCCCCGGCTCCCTGCTGCCGCCACTGTTGCTGTTGTTCAGACCCTTGAGGCCAAGGTAGGCCGCCGGCACCGTCTCCAAGTCCCCGGCTCTTAGCTGGAGCCACAGCTGGGTCGCCCTGGGGAGAGATCGGGGAAGGACGCTCAGAACACCAAAACCTCTGCGGGGCAGCTCTGCTGCTGTGGCCAGAAGCTCTAGAGATGGATGGCACCAATGGAAGCCAAACACTCACACAGGGTGAAGATGGCAGCTTGCACGTTGTAAATATTTTATAGTAAGAAACATACAGAAAAAGCTACGTTACAGTGAAGAAGGAAAGTGGTGGTGGGTCAGCCTTCCAGCCGCCGGCAAAAACTCACCATCGCCGGTCAGCCCTGCTCGCCTGGCACAGTGGGGTGCAAGCCGCAAGCTGGCCCAGACTGAGGGAGAACCAGACCAGCCCCGCGTGCACGGCCCAGTCAGGAAAGATCTTCCACGGCCATGAGGCTCCGTGAGCCGCGGGATGCCGAGACCCCGGATGCCACGGGGCAGCGCCTATAGCTCAGCTCCCGGAGTAGCCGGGGCAGCCCCCGCATCCCCACACACCCGCAGGAGGCCCCAGCACAGACAGCAGGTGCCTATGTAGAGCCTCTGTCCTCAGCTCCGGCAGCAGGGAGGGGTAGAGGCCACAGGGGCCAGCGTACCTGTCGGATGGCTGCTCACTCCTCTTCATGCACTTCATGAGGCAGCAGGTGAAGAAGGCCATGGACATGAGCAGGATGATGGCGCAGCTGACGATGGAGGCTATCACAGCCACCTTGAAGCCAAAGGTCTCGTACGGCGGCACGGCTGCAGGAGACACAAGGCCACCTCCTGTGTGGGGCTTGCCGAGGCCCTCGGCAAGCCCCATCCCATTGCGGGGGAAGGCAGGGAGCTGGTGGTGGGGGCAAAGTTCTGTGCAGAGTGTTGTCGGGGTGGGGTTATCAGGGAACACTGCCCTCTAAGAAAGGGGTGTTCGGGCAGGGTTTTAGAGGGTGTGTAGGAGTTCACAGCGGCACACTGGAAACAGCTCTGACAGCGAGGTCAGTGGTGGTCCCTGGTTCCCACACACTGAAGCCTGGGCCCCAGATGCCTGCACACAGCCCATGGCATGCTTCCACAAGGTCACAAGCCGGCACAACCCTCTCAGAGCCTATGGGCCGTCTCAGGTGACTTTCCGGAAGGGCTCAAAGGCTAGGTGACTTTCGGGAAGGGCTCAAAGGCTGGGGGGAGCAGGCCTCACATTTGCACACGGGGGTCACTGAAGACCACTCGGCGACACTGCCCTTCCAGGCACAGGTCAGGAGGCCGGACCCAACCATCTGGTGGCCTGAGGGGCAGTGGAACACGATGACCGTCCCCACAGAAGTGCCATTGCCACGGAGGACTTGGAGGGTGCCCCGCGGGGGTGGCCACACACGTGTGCACGTGCCTAGGAAAGAAAAGAGGAGGGATGGCGTGAGGACCCATCCTGGTGGGCGGAGGGTGGGCAGGAGCCCTGCCAGCCACGTGACGCTCCGGAGAAGGTCCCATGGCCCAGACTACTGGGCGTGGCAGCCATCCGGCCGGTGGCCCAGAGATAGACACAGAGGGGATCCGCAAAGTAAGTGAACTCTAGAGGTTCCAAAGACCACGGTGTTGAACTTTGTGTCAGAAGACAATAAAGGCAAATTCAGGCGACCCTTGAACACAGTTTGAATGGCTCGGGTCCGCTTGATATGGGACTTTTTACAGGACAGAATTGTCTGCGTATTTCCCTTACTTGCGACTTTCCCAACGTTGTTTGCTTCTCTCCCACTCCCTTTGTTGTAAGAACACAGTACATAACACATCTAACACACAAGCTATGTGTCTAGTGACTGTTGGTGTGATCGGTGAGGCTTCGGTCACCAGGAGCCAGCAGTGGTAAAGTTTTGGGGGAGTCTGAAGTTACACCTGAATAGCAGCTGTGTGGGTGTCAGCGCCCCTGACCCCTTGTGATGTTCAAGGCTCAACGGCACATAATTAGCATCTAAACATAGCTCTGAAGGCGGAGTCCAGAAAAAAGGGAGGGAGACATGGACAGTGTGAAGAGTAAACAGGAAAACTTCCAATAATGGAAGAAACAGGAAAAGATATTTGGAGAACAGAGGACAAAGGTTCAACCCGTGTGTGATCGCACACACCCACACAAACGGAACATCCCTGCGAACAGGAACGGCTGATGCGGGATGCAGCCCCTCACAGAGGAAATGCAAGGAGCCGAGCGTAGGAAAGAACACTAGTCCTCGCAGTGCTGGGGAGAGCTAGTCTTCCCCCCTCACGCTGCTAAAAAGGAAGAGAAAAAAGATCCGGGGCGAAGGTCCTGAGGCTGGAAACGCCCGCTCTGGGACTCAGCGGGTGGGTGCAGATCCAAACCTCCCTGGACAAGTCTGGGAAAATGTTAAGAGCCTTGTGTTGTGTGTATCATCCAAGAATTTAGCCAAAGGAAAGACGACGAATCTGCAGCCAGGATTTCTATACCAGGATGTTCACTCCCAAGCGTAAGCAGAAGAGTGGAGGGTTGGAAACCACCATGTGCCCTGCTGTGGAGCCGGGACAGGGAATCCAGGCACATCCTGGCAACAAATGCCACCATGCTGGCCTACGTGAGGGCACAGAGACAGGCTGAATGAAGCAGCAATCACAGCACTTGTATAAAATAACCACAGGGGCGCCTGGGTGGCTCAGTTGGTTAAGCGACTGCCTTCGGCTCAGGTCATGATCCTGGAGTCCCGGGATCGAGTCCCGCATCGGGATCCCTGCTTGGTGGAGAGCCTGCTTCTCCCTCTCCCTCTGCCTGCCTCTCTGCCTACTTGTGCTCTCTCTCTATCTCTGTCAAATAAATAAATAAAATCTTTAAAAAAAATAAAATAAAATAAAATAAAATAAAATAAAATAACCACAACGACAATAGCTGGCACTTCCCTGGAGCCTACTGCGTGTGGGACGCTGAACCCACACCTTACATGCATTAACACATCAATCTGCACAGCACCTTCCTGGGGAGCTGCCATTCTCCCCGCCTGACAGGTCAGCAAACCGAGGCACAGGGTGGTTAAGTCACTTCCCGAGGTCACAGGGCAGGGATTCGGAACCAGGCAAGGTGTCTCCAGGCCAGCTTCTCAACACACACGTGTGCACACAGACACACACGTGCAGAGACACACATGTATGCAAGATACACATGTATGCAAGACAAACACATGCACACACAGTGCACACAGATACACACGTGCAGAGACACACGTGCACACACGGTGTGCACAGATACACGTGTGCAACACACACATGCACACACGTGCACAGGCAGAGACACACATGTACAAACATACGTGTGCACAGACATGCATGCACAGACACACATGTGCCCAGAGACACGCATGCACACACATACATGTACACACAGACACACATGCGTGCAGGGACACACACGTGCGCAGAGACACACATGCACAAACATATGTGTGCACCGACATGCACACACAGAGACACGTATGTGCTCAGAGACACACATGTGCACACACATGCACAAACACACGTGCGCGGACGTGCATGCACACAGACACACATGTGCCAAGAGACACATGCGCAAACATATGTGTGCACAGACGTGCATGCACACAGACACACACGTGCGCACAGAGACACACATGCACAAACATACATGTGCACACAGACACACATGCACCCAGCCACATATCCTTCGTGTCCAGCTTCTCTGCTCAGGACAATGCCCGGGGGAGGCGCCAGGCATGACGTTCTGTGGTCCACTTGGCATGCTATGACCCGCCAAGCTCCTCCACTCCCCAGCCTGCTCATCATGTGGCTTTCCCCGTGTTTTGACTTTAGCACCAGGCCTTCCTCCTTCACTTGCTCCAGCCCCAAAACTTAGAGCCCTCCCTGACTCTTTTTCTCAATCCACGGCTAATTCACCAGCAAACCCTGTGGGCTGCGCTTTTAAAATCTATACCCAGGACATCCGCAGGGAGCTGGAGCGCCCCACCTCAGCACCCCACTTCACACAGGCTGTAAGGGCAGAGCACACCCAGGATGGGCCAGGGCAGTGGCTGTTTCTCAGAAGGACCACAGCTGCACACGCACACACCCCACACAGTGTGTCACATGTCTGCGCACGACCAGCCTCCTGCAGGGGAAGGCCAGGCCACCCGTTGTCACGCTGTGAGGGCGAGGCTGCGAAGGGGGCAGTGGCCTGAGCATCGGCCCTGTGTGGGGCAGAGCCAGGCCTCCCCCCTCGCCAGGAAAACAGCAGGAGCGTGGCTGCCTGACCCCTGGCTGTGCGCAGTGATCTTGAGGGACGGTGCCTGGCTGTGCTCTGCCAGGCTGCAAGTGCTCAGCCCTACCGGGAACCTGGAGGGGGGCCCACAGGCTGCAATGGGAGCCGGGGGCCTTATGCTTTGTGCACTTTGTGGGGGGGTGCTGACTCCCGGATCAGCTCAGAGGACACTGGGCACCTAATGGGCGCTTTGCGCCCGTGAGCAGGGCAGTCCCTCACTCCCTCACAGATGGGGAAACTGAGGCACACAAGGCTGCACAGTGCTGGGCCTCCCCATGTGCAGGTGTCCATCACCAGCGTCACCACCACCAGCAGCAATGCAGCTCTCACAGAATGTTCCGGTCAGAAAGGATCCTCACTCCTGGCCTGGAACAGCACTCAGAAGCACCCCAGAGGACAGCGGGGAGGAGCACTTATCCCCACTTTTCTGTGAGGACACCGAGCTTGCGGAGGTGGCGGATGCCACCGGGAGGGGCCCGGAAGTAACGCAGCAGCATAGCAGCGGCTGTCTCCACACTTACGCATCAACAACAGGGTCCAAAGTCACACCAGAAAAGTACGGGTCAATCAGAACAGAAAAACAAATGTCTTAAGAACCAGGGGCAGGGCAATGAGTTAGAAAAAGATAAAAGGCATTCACATTGGAAAGGAAGAAGCAAAACTTCACCATCCAATGACATGACCTTGGATCTAGAAAAATCCCCAGGAATCTAGTAAAAACCTGCAGAAAGTAATAAGCAATTCCCACAGGGCCGCAGGAGACAAGACCGACACGCGGAAATCCGTCGTATTTCAGCGCAGCGGCCGTGAACAGCCTGGGTGTGAGGCGGAGACGGCAATCCCACTTACTTACACAGGACAAACTGAACAAAAGAAGGGCAAAACTTAAACCCCGGAAACTCTAAGACAGTGTTGGCGGAAATAAAGGTCCTGAACAAAGGGGAAGCCGCCCGCCCCTGTGGACCGGGAGACGGACTCCGTGGGGACCGACGCCGGCCTCCGCTCACCTGCACACGCAACACGGCCTCTACCGGAGTACCGGCTGCCGCCCCTCCAGAAACCAGCAGGCCAGTCCCAAAATTCATAAAGACTTGCAGATGGAGCCCACACAAAAACTATCTTGAAAAAGAACAAAGTCGGAGGACTCACAGTTTCCTATTTCACAACTTTCCGCAAAGCTACAGTGACAAAGGGACAGACATCGAGGCCAATGGCGCAGAACTGAGAGCCCAGAAATAAACTCATATTTACAGCGAAGCAAGTTTCGAAAAGCGTTCCAAGACAACTCAGTGGAACGGGAACAGTGCTCCCGCAACCGGTGCCGGGACGATACCCACGTGCTCAGTAGAGCCGGCTCTCTGCTCACACCGTACACGAACTAACGTGCAGTGACTCACAGACCTAAATATAAGAGCTAACTCGGAGAAGGCAGAGGGATAAATCTTCCTGACCTTGGATCAGGCAATGATTTCTCAGATATGACACCAAAAGACAAACAACAAAAGCGAAAAACAGATAAACGAGACTTGATCGAAATGAAAAACATTTGTGCTTCAAAGGACAGGATCGAGAAGTAAAAAGACAAGCCCCGGAGCCCGAGAGAACGTTTGCCAATCACACCTCTGGTAAGGGGATTGTAGTCAGAATGCAAAAATTATGATTAACTTTTTTAAAGACTTTATTTATTTACTTCTCAGAGAGAGAGAGAGAGAGAGAGACAGAGAGAGAGAGAGCACAAGCAGGGGGAGGGGCAGAGGGAGAAGCAGACTCCCCGCGGAGCAGGGAGCCCGACGTGGGGCTCGATCCCAGGACCCTGGGATCATGACCTGAGCCGAAGGCAGACGCCCAACCAACCGAGCCACCCAGGCGCCCCTAAAAAATTATTATACTGAATTATAAAAGGGAACCAAATTTAAAAATGGGCAAAGGATCTGGATGGACATTTCTCTAAAGATAGACCAGTGGCCCGTGGAAAGATGCTCAGCACCCTTCGCCTTCAGGAAAGCGCTAATCAGGTCAGGGAGGGACTGCATCACATCCACAAGCACCCGTACATGAGACAGAGGGTGACAGGTGTAGCAGGGATGTGCAGAACCCGGAGCCTCGCGCGCGGCAGGCGGAAAGGTAGCGGGCGGCGGCCCTGGCAGGTACCCAGCGCTCACACGGAGAGTCAGCGCGTGATGCCGCAACGCCCCGCCCGGCTGCCGAACGGAGAGATGAAAACACATCCCCCCAGACTTGTACACACATGTTCCCGGCAGCGTTATTCACAACAGCCGAAACGGAGAAACCACCCTCGTGTCCGCCAACTGATGAACGGATAAATGGCATATGGTACAAGCCACACCTGGACTATCAAAGGAGAGAGGCACTGACCTACCGTGTGGCCAAGCGGCCACAAAACCTCACGTGGTCTGACTGCATTTCTGTGAACCACCCGGAAGAGGCCAATCCTCAGAAGGAAAGCGGATTAGCCAGGGGCGGGGAAGAGACGCTACGGCATGCACGGCTTCTTTCTGGGGTGATGAAAGTGTTCTAAAGCGGACCGTGGTGAGGGCTGCCCAGATCTGCAAATGTACCGTGAGCCACCAAGCTGCACACATTAAATATCGCGTACTTCAAATGGGTGAATCATATGGAATATGAATTACATCTCAATAAAGCTCCTACACCATTTCAAGAAAATACTTCTGTCAATCAAAGAAATGCAAATTTAAAATGCGAGGTATTGTTTTTGGCCTGTTAGCTTGGCCAATATTAAAAAGACTAGCCTACCAGGGTGGGCAGGGGGTGGAAGGGCGCGGACACAGCACCTGCCCTGTGCCCTGACCTGGACGCTTCCCACTCACGCTCACTGGCCTGGGGCTACCCAGAGGGATGCACACTCTGAATCCAGAGTCAGCTCTTAACTGACCAAGCTCTGCCCCGAAGACGGCCATGGGGGAGGGCATCAATGTAGTCACGAACGAATGGAAGGATGCCCAGAGTCAGCGGCCCCCACCGGGATCCCTGGACCTGGACTCATGCTGACCTTCCGGGCAGGGCAGTTTGGAACCGGGTAGATAGAGCACGGCAGCCACAGGCCAGCCACGTGGCCCCTTCTGCAGAGTCACCGGGCCCCAACACTTCCCAGACCCCAATTTAGAGCTGTCACTTCTGCATTCTTGTGTGGCTCAGCAGCTTCCTTCAGTACCGCCCAGCATGGCCCTTGGCGAGGGGAGGGGCCTGAGCCCTGGGGGTGTTCGCAGCGGTCTGCCCAGCCTCCCGCACCCGGTCTGTACAGCTAGAACTTTCTCAAGAAGGCCAGGTGCCCCAGGGATGGAGCCGCTGATGAAAGGTCCAGGGTCAGGGTCAAGCTGGAAGACGTGGTAACAAATCCCTTCAACTCTGCGACGTGTCCGGCATGTCCGAGACAAGCCAGGGAGAGCGCCCGAGCAAGCGTCACTGCTGCATGTAACCAGGTGGTCCGCTCTGCCCTCCAGGGCCCAGCCCAGACCCCTACCCCTCGGGCTCTGCCGGCCCCAGGAAGCAGGCAGCAAGCCAACTCTGCACCCGCCCCGCCCCGCCCCGCCCGACCAGCTGGGTGACCCCATCACTCCACCGCTCTGGGCCTGGGACCCACCTGTAGGTGCAGCAGCGGACCGGGGGCCGGGGGGCCTGCCCCAGACAGCATAGCCCCAGCAAGGAAACCACCACTGCCATCTTGGACACAGCGCGCCCTGGCGTGTGCACAGGGTGGGGGGAGGGCCTGTGTCAACAGTCACATCCTGTGCTGTGGCCAGTTCCGGGACCAGGGTGCCCATCCTCGGTTTCACCACCTGGTAGTGCTCCTCCCCAAGTGCTCAGAGCCGTGAAGGTGGGAGATGTGGGGCGTCAGAGGTGGGGAAGGGGCTGCGCTGACCTGCAGACCCTCCATGGTGCACCCCCAATGCAAGACAGGAAAAAGGATGTGGGGCTCACCCTGTGAACACACCGTGAGGCTCCGAGACTCAGAGCAGTCCTGGCCCCGTCCCCAGCCCTGTGGCCTCAGACTCTGCATTTCCTGGCAGTGAGGGGAGCTCGTACCCCTCAGAGACGGGGAGCCGCACCACCAGCACAAGTGTGCTGCTTGAACACTTAAAAACACAGGCCTGAGGAAATAATCCTGGTGAGTGAGGGGTGGGTGAGAAGCCCTGCCCACAGCCTGTCCTGCAGAGGAGGCCAGGCTGGGAGCTCAGGCCCCCATAATCCCAGAGCCTGGATGGGAGGCGGAGGACAAGCAGGAGGGTGCTCCTGCTCTGTGGGAATGTGCCCAGCCCCCAACCCCAGGGCCTCTCCACAGGGTCAGACTCTGCTCCGTCTTCCGGACCCAGGTCCTCGCTCAGACTCTATGTCCCCATCTGCAAAACGGGGTGACCTGCCCCCCAGGCTCACGGAGAAGAGGAGGACCACCCCACGGAAACCTTAGAACTGCGCCTGGAGCTCAGAAACTGTCCCCTGGGAGGGGGCTTACTGCCTCATTCTGACCCTCTAGTCCATGGCACCCAAGACACCTCCACCTGCCACCCTCCCAGCCCCAGGCTGCTACAGGGTCTCCTGCATCCCTTCCCTGGGCTGATCCCGTTTTCCAGCCGAGGAAGCTGAGGTCCACCATGTCTACCCAAGGCCCCAGGGTGTCCACTGGCAGGGTCCCCACAAGACTTTCCACAGGACTCGTGACACACAGCCAGGAACAGGGCAGGGAGGTGGCACGTGCCAAAGGGTTACTGGGGATTCAGACACACCTACCAAGACCCCCCTCCCAGAGACGTCCTGAGGAGTCACCAAGGCCTGGTGGCTGGGCCAGCTGGCTCCAGCAGCCGTGTCCCCGAGACACTGTAAACTCAGCCTCTGCTCACACCCTCACTGACCCCTCCCCAGCCCAGAGACCCCCGGGCCCCCTCACTGGCCCGCCAACAGCCCCTCCCTTGATGTCTAAGAGGCAAATCCCATCTTCTCCCGTCCCTCAGATACCCAGCGGCCCCTGGATGACCCTCTCACCTGCGACCGGCCCAGTCACTGGACGCTGCACCCCCAGCCCTTCTCTGTCTGGACCAACACGCCCCTCAGCCTTTGCTGCATTATTCCTCAGGCCCTTTATGGCACCTCTCCCTGTCTCTTTTTTGCTATGCCCAAATATATCTTAAAGGAGGAAAAACACTGTGAATGCATTTGTTGCAAAGAAGACACAAACCCAAACCAAACCCTGTGGGCTCCCTGGACAGTGAAGGGCAGACCTGCCCTCGAATGGCCGCATCTCCACCCGACCCCCCCTCGCACACTGAGGGGAGCAGAGCCTGACTCGGGTGCTTCCCCAGCCCAGCCCGCATGGCCAGCAGGGTGAAGGACAAGCCTCTCTTGTTAATCTTTTATCTGGAACCTTGGACCACAGGCCTGCCCCTCCCATCCTCCTTCCTGGAGACCACGCTGCCCTCAAACCCTGACCTCACCCTCGGGGGCCCCAGGTAAATAAGTTACCTTTCCCACTTCTGCCAAAGGAACACTGGAGACGGGGGAGGCAGGCCGCAGGGACAGCCTATTGTGGGCCTGGGTCTCTGCACCACTGGGGGGTTGCTTCTTGCTCTGAGTCTGTTTCCCCCAGTTGGAAAGGGAAACCTGAGGAGGAGAGTTTAAAAGGATGACCTGCACACACACAGGTGTTCTATGGAGGGTGGGACCCCCCACGACCCCAGCAGGGGGGCAGCCACATGTGGGAGGCCCACAGCCCTGGCTGTGTGTCCTCAGGCAAGACACTCACCCTCTCGGGTCGCATCTCCTTTCCCCGTGGAGGGCGGGCCCGGACCTCGGCCAGGGTAGAGACTGGGTCACCCAGGGACTCCCCTGGCGGCTGGCAGGTCAGTTCACACCAGCGGAATACAGTCTTCCAGAGCAGAGCCAGGCTGATTCCCACCCTCTCAGGGGAGAACATCAAGGCTCTGCCCGCACCTGGAAGGAGGGCGAGCTGGCCTCGGGGGAATAGAGGCCACATTTGGATTCCCACGGCGCGCCCTGAGCCTCAGTCTCTCCGTGAAGGAGAGGGCGCAGGTCAGCTGTACGGCAGGGCCGTAGGAGTGCCGCCCAGGGCACACCCTCGCCATCCTGGGTCCTCCTGCTGCCCCCTTCCCAGGCCCCTCTTTCAAGGCCTTCCAGAAGGTTGGGGGGGTCACCTCCAGCTGCTGGAACCCTGTGTTCCTCCTACCGGGCTGCGTTCCTACACAATCTCCCCCATCAGGGAGTTGCTGGAGCTGCCCTGGGACCAGGGCCAGAACCAGCGGGGACCTGTGGGCAGTGGAAGGGTGGCCTCCGTGGTGGGCTGAGGACCCAGTCAGCCACTCAACATCATTTAAGCCCTTGCTCTGAGCCAGCCTCCCCCACCAGCCCTTCACCAGCCACACATGGGCGATGGGGGAAGAACGTGGACCCCAGGACGCAGCTGGACTTCAACACCTGCCCTCAGGAAAGCAGAGTAATGTGTCCGTTCTACGACTGCAGGAAAAACACCCCCTACTGCTATGTTTTAGGGAGTGCCAAAGTGTCTCCGAAAGACCCCCGCACACATGCCTTCACAACCCCACAGGGACAAGAGGGCACCTATTTCACGGCTCAAGAGACCGGGGCCACGGGGCAGGGGAGTGGGGGAGTCTGGATGGACATGTTACCCGGTAGCAGAACGGCCATGGCCAGGGTGGGCGCACAGGCCCCCCTGACTCCGCCTGGCCTGTCCACAAGCCAGGGGGCAGGTATACAGTGTCCACCACTGAGGCCAGAGGCAGAGGGGGGCTTCCAACCCAAATGCTGGAGAAGGACTCAAGGGCTGGGAGCGCCCCCTCCCCAGGGCTCAGGTCTGGGAGAAGGCTGAGCTGTAGCTGATCAGAAGCAGGGACTGGCCCCTGAGAGCCCTCCCCACGCTGAGTTCTCAGCCGTCTTTTGTATGCAAACATCAGGGCCCGCCATCCCTGTCCTAGGCTCCGCTCGGCAAGTCCCTCCTTCTCCTGGTCAACATCCAGCTCCCCAGGCTGTGCTGCAACACAGCCACAGGGTCCTCAGGAACAGGAGCAAAGCACGGAATTCGGGAGGGGGGGGGGTGGGAGGGAGTCAAGGAAAATAAACCCACCCCACCCAGCCAGGGGCAGGTCTCAGCTCCTGCCTGCGAAGCTGAGCACCTCTGCTCTGCTGGCAACTTACCTCCTCGGGCCTCAGTTTCCCCATTTGAGAAGGAGCTGCCCACCAGTCCCTCCCCCCCCCCCGCCCCCAGCGTGGCAGGTGTCATTGTTTTAGGCCTGAATGGCTGTCCCCAGGGGCTGTGACCTGGGCCAGCCTGCTCCACCAGGTCCACCTTCCACGTGTGCGAAGAGCCCAATCCTGCCCCTGGCCTGGGGCGCAGGTGTGCAGAGACCCTCAGGCTCAAGGGGGAGGGGAGGCGTCCACTAAAGTGAGGCCCTGGGACATCTGGTTCTGCTTCTACAAGGGTTAGGCGTTAGACGCATTCATGCAGCAAAGCCAGCTTTCAAACCCGGGCCTTCGGAGGAGTGTCCTACACCCCAGCCAAAACACGACGGTGAACCCTCATCAAAACCCTCTCGAAATCAGTCACGAAGTAAGCTAACTGCCCGCCCACCCTCCTCCCGGAGACCCCGGGCCTCATCCCGGGCCTGGCAGCCGCGGGACCTCCGGCAGTCTCTCTCTCCAGGCTCAGTTTCCCCACCTGTGAAGTGGGGTTGGGGGGCCAGCCAGGAGCACGTCCCCGCAAAGACAGGCCGGTTCCCCACGTCCGCCGCACCGACTTCCCCTGCACCTAGCCGGCCGCGCCGGCGGAGAGGGCACCGCACCGGGAGAGGGCGCGCACCTGGGCGGGTGGGCGGCTGGGCGCCGGCGCCTGGTTTCGGACCGCCCGCAGCCGGGCTTCGGCTCTGCTGGGGTGCCGGCTGGGCCGGCCGAGAGGGTCGGGGAGGCTCGTTCTTGGGCGGCTGCCCGGCTGGGGGCCGTCCCGGACCCGGTTGTGCGCCCCTTCTCCCGGCTGTGTGCTCCTGCCCCCACCGCTGTGCGCACCCCTCCCCGTCTCCGCCGTGCAGCCCGCCTCTCAGCTTCCCTGTCGGTGAAATGGGTGCAGAGCCCCGCTCGCGGCCCGCAGCCCCAGCGCTCACCTGTGCGGTTCCCCGGGGCGGACTCCGCGTCCCCTGCGCGCTCCCCCGGCCTCGCCCTGCGGCGAGGGGTCGCGGCCGCCCCGGGCATCCCTGCGCTCGGCGGCGCTCTGCGGGGACTGCGGGGCCCGAGCCCTTGGGGCGGGGCAGCCCTGGACACGCCCTCCAGGGGCCCCGCCCCTTGGGTCTGGGGGCGGGGCCGGCCCCGCGGGAGCCCCAACCCCCAAGGGGCCAAGCTGGCTGTGCAGGAAGTCTCGCTCCACGGCCTTGCACGGGCTTTGCCCTCGGCTCCCGCCCCTGCGAACACCCCGGTGCCCCAGGCCAGGTGTCTTCCGTGAGGGGCACATGGGGACCCCACCTGTGTCACCGTAGGCCAGGCCCTCTGAGCTAGGGGTCCTAGGTCTTCACTAAGGAACTCCGGGTGCTGGGGGCAGATTCAGACCCCTGGGCTCTGGCTGTGCCCCCCCTACACACCCGGGGTACCTGCCCTCTCCTGGCTCGCCCCCTCCAGCTCGACTCCCTTGGGTCGTGGTACCGGGCTGGGTCCGGAGCTGCGGCCCGCCCCTTTCTCTCCCAAACGCCGCCCAACCCAGGCGCCGCGCCCCGCGCCACCCTGGCAACCGCCCAGGGGGGGCTCTCCTACCATTGACACAGGAGCTGAGGCGGCTCTGGGTGGCTCAGGGCCGCTGCTGAGTAGGCTTGTCGCCCTGCCTAGCAGAGGGAAGCTTCCTTAGCAGAGAGAACAGCAGATGCAAAGGTCCTGAGGTTGGAATATTTTGGAAGCTTGAGGAACAGCCAGAAGTCTGGTGGCTGGCTCAGGAGGTCTGGGAAGGTGGCCCAGATTGAGAGGACTGGCTCTGGAGGCCCTGGCAGGTGGCAGCCAAGAGGTGAGTGTTCTCCTGGGACCACAGAGTAGCGTTCCAGCAGAGCAGTCCCCCCCACCTGCTTTCCTAGTTCAGTAGAATACGTGAGGGGCATGCCCCTATCCTGGGAGGGTGCTTTCACCCCATAATATCTGCTCCCCACTTCAGAGCGGTGAACCACACATGACAAGTTTCTTCGATTCCCTTGACCAAGCAGGTCTTTCCCATTTGCCACATTGGGAAGCCAGGTGAGTCCACAGGGTTCCCTCTAGATCGTGCTAGGGGCCTGGAGCCCCAGAATTCCCTTCCAAATGCCCCCCAGCCCATCTCCAGGGCTTGCACACAGGGCTGGGAGGGGAGGCGGGATGGCTTCCAGAAGCCCAAAATGCAGAATTGAGCCTGGTCACTTAGGGTGTGTATGTTTTCTGGGGCTGCTGTAACAAGATCCCATGGGCTGAGTGCCTTAGGATAACAGCAATGTGCTCTTGGGGTCCCCGGGGCCCGAAGTCTAAGATCAGGTGTCAGCAGAGCCGCCCCTCCAAGGGTGCCAGGAAGGATCTGTTCCAGGCCTCTCTCCAGCTTCCCACAGTTCCTTGGCTTGTGGCAGCATCATTCCAGACTTCACGCAGCTGGCTGTCCCTTTGTAGGTTTCTTTCTCTGTGCCCAAATTTCCCCTCTTCTATAGGAACACTAGTCTTACTGGATTATTGTCAGCCTTTTGACCTCACTGTAACTTGGTCACTTGGAGAAAGATGCTGTCTCCAAACACTGCATGTTCTGGGGTGCTGGGAGTTAGGACTCCTGCACTTGAATTTTGGGGGTGGGGTGGGCACAGTTCAGCCATAACAGATGGTATCAAGGTCGGAGACAGACATTTTTCTTAGTGTGTGGCTTGGTTGTGTGTTCTGGGTGTTCAAGCATGTGGTGCTGGACAGCTAGGGGTGGCCGAGGACCTCTGCCACATCCCATGGGAACCCATGTACCTCGTCACGGCCCAGGGCACCCACTTGCCAACAAAGCCATCTCCACAAGCAGGAGGCACTGGGGCTCTGGGGTTGGTTCTAGAAGTGAGTCCACGGCTGATAGGAGCCACGAGCTAGGCTGCCCTGTCCACCGTTTCCGGGGCCTCTTGGAGAGCCCAGCAACACTAACTGTGTGCAGGGAGGGAAACTGAGGCCCAGGAGGGAAGGCACTTAGCCCACCTCAGATGACCAACTGCCTGGACCACCCTCACCCTGCCCCGACACCTCATCCCCCCATCTGGGGCGGGGATCGTGTCTCTAACGGTCTTCTCCCATGCCACGGGCCTTAATGTTCTCATCTGAGGGACAGAGAAGGCCTGTGTGGCCACCTCTGTGGCACAGCTCACGGATCATGTCACAGCCTCCGTGGTGTTAGGAGGGTTTCTTTTCCTCTGCTGCTGCCCCTGCTTGTGCTCTCTCTCTCTCTGGCAAATAAATAAATAAAAATCTTTTTAAAAAAATAAATTTTAAAAAAAGATGGTAAGAGTTAAGGAAGCAATGTGGCCTCACAGGCTTGCCTTTTTTTTTTAAATTAAAAGCAATTTTTAATAAAGTAATCTGAGCTTGTAGCTCCAATGAGCTCAATGTGTGGGGAGGACTTTTCCCACAATGGCACCCTCGTGCACACGGGCCCTCCAGCTGCCCCACAGGAAGGCGGCAGCCTGGTCCCCTTCTGCAGGTGAGCCCCTGCCTGGAGCCTGCTGCCTGCCAGGGCCCGGCTCTCACTGCCCGGCTGTCCTCCCCGGCCAGTGGCCTGCACACGCCAGCTTGCCTAGGCCCTCAAGAGGGAGAGCGGTGGGTCCCCCAGGTGACATCGAGCTGCTGCCCACAGGTTCACAATGACAGGGATGATGGAGCAAGGCACCTGGGGGGAGACAGGCCTCAGGACCATGTGCTTCCCTGGAGGGTGAAAGCAGGTGATGGATGCACAGACTAGATCCCATCAGCCCCTCGTGGGCGCCAGGAGCTGGGACACTGCGGGCACGGGAGGGACACGGCCTGACGGGCTCCTCTGTCCCCACCGCTGGGCTGCAGGTCACTGTTTGCTGTCCCTTGACTGTTCTTTGTGCCATCTGAGGTTTGCAATAAGCATGAATCCATTCTCTAATCAGAAAACAGGAAACTAGTAAAACGTTTAAGGTTAGGACACCTATAAAGGATTGCACGCATTCACAGGACAGTCTGGATCCCACTGTGAAAAGATGTGGGAGACCCTCGTTTACAGATAGGGAAACTGAGGCACAGGGAAGGGGACTGTCCCATCCACGGCCACACACCACAATGAGAGGGTTCCGGGCCCTGCCGGGGGTGGAGGCTTGTCTTCACGGCGCCCAGTGCTCCTGGGCAAGCCGAGCAGTAGCAAGTGCACAGGAGGGTCAAGGGCAATCCAGGGGCTTAGCGCTCATGAGCCGGCTAAGCTTCTTTGAGGCCTGCACCTGCCCAGTGAGTCTCCAGTTACCAGAGAAGTGTGAGAGCCTGTCCCCCCACCAGGGGCTCCCAGCTGGCCTCCCAGCACAGGCCCAGTGCCCAGGGGCCCCCATCAGGCCCCCTTGTCGCCCTGTGGGTGGCCTTGGACAAGCCCCGCCCCTTTCTGGCCGCCAGTCTGGTCCCCACCTCACCCAAGCCACGCCTGCCAATGCTCAGAGCTCTCCTGCAGGCACCTCGGAGGCCCAGGCCTGGGGAGGCACTTCTGGGGCCTCTTATTGAGCAGTCCCTCATGAGGCCTGGGAGTCTGCCCAAGGCCATCCAAATGGACAGATCAGAGCAGTGCTGGGAGGGCTCTCATTTCACAGATGGGGACACTGGAGCTGGGAGGGAAGGGTCTGCCCCTACAACACAGCTCCTCCCGGACCTTCACGCCAAGGCCCAGTGGCCAGGGACTGACTGGCTCTCTGTACCTCAGTTTGCCTACCTGCATAATGAGAGCACTAGCACTCCTCCTACCTGGGCTGAAAGGCTGACAAGAGGTGCGGTGCCTCTAAGCATGTCCAGCATGGCAGGCCCACAGTCGGGGCCGTAGGAGAGGCTCCGTGTCACCTCCAGAGAAGCAGGTCTGCTGGACAGCAGAGTGGTAAGGGGCTGCGCACCCGCTCTTGCCCCCTTACTCTCTGTGCCGACAGCCATGCTTTCCAGTGACCATCTCAAGCACTTGGCTGTCTTCGTTTTATGGGTGAGAAACAGGCTCAGGCCTGTGAGCCACACAGTTTGCTAAGGGCCTGCCCTAGTCAGCTACAAGAGACAGAAACCCAGCATCAGCCCGGGGCGATGGTAAGGACTTCTGAGAGAGGCCCCTGCGGGAGGTCCCTGGGCAAGTGGGAAGAACAGCAGACCTTCTCCATCCTGGGAATCCGACCGACCGCGGCTCCCTCCCCCAGCACGGCTCCTCCCTCCCACTTTGTGGGAAAAGTTACTGATACTCAAGCAGGCCACGTCCCAACAAAGCCGCCCTGCCTCACGCACCCCTCCTCAGCATCGCCTTGTGCCAGTCCGGTCCCCAGCCCCGGGCGCCCCGGCACGGAGACACCTGTACTCCCCGTGGTGTGTGCTGCTCCTGACCACGGCGGCCACCAGCCCCGCTTGTGTCCCTGGGGCTTGGCCAGGAGGGAGAGAGGCCATGCTCCAGTTACCTCCAGACCAGAGTGGCTCCACACCACGCCGCGTCAGCGTCCTGAGGCCGCCGCAGCAAAGTGCTTAGGACCGCAGGAGGGCACTTGCTGTTCCTTGTCTGGGGCCGCGCTGGTGCCGTGTCTGCCTCTGCCCTCCCCTCTGAGCATCTTCTCCCTCTTCCTACAGGGACACCCGTCACGGGGACCTCCTCCTCTAAACTACATCCCCAAAGATCTTATTTCCAAATTATGTCCGTTCTGACATTTCGGGTGGACATGGATTTTGGAGGCACACTATTCAACCCACCAGTCTGTCCTCTGACCCTGTCAAAAGTCACTTTGGTCTCGTGTTCAGAATATATCCTCCCCAACCCCGCCGCTCCCAGGTCTTAACCCATTCCAAAAGGGAGATGGAGAACGGACGGAAGGAGGGAGCCGCTGGTCCCAAGCGAGTCTGAAGCCCGGCGGAGCGGGCGGCAGAGACTTCAGGGCCTGAGAATAATCCTCTGTGGCCCGATGCTCCATCCTCCGGGCACATGGCGGCGGCCCTGCTCTCTGGGGCCCTGGGCACCCCACCGGGGTTCATGACACCAGATAAGAGGCCCCACGGGCCTCGCCTGGGACCCCACATCTGCCCCTGCGCTGGGCTTGTGGGTCACACCCCCAATCTCTCCAGCAACAGGAGAGCACAGCACCTTCGGTGTCTCTTCAGACCTAATTTAACAATCTGGGCAGGTTGGTTCCCTTTTGCCCAACAGCCCCCCCCCAGGTTTTACCACAAGCAGCTTTGCTTGGAAATGTCCTCGGGTAAACATCCAAGCTCGTCCCTTATGATGTCTCCTTTGCGCTCAACCCGAGAGCACGGTTCAGCCCGGTCTCCGCCACCCTCACTTCCCCTGAGCCTTCCTCGTCCCTATTTCTACTGAGGAGCTCTTGGAGGACATCGAGGCATTTTCCGTCATGTGCCCCAAACTCGTCTGTTCCCAGCTCCACAGCCACTCCCGCTGTCCAGCCTTTCCGGGCACAAAATTGGCCCTGGGTCACTGGAGACGTACAAAGTGGCACAAAGTTGCCAACAACAGAAGTTAAACTCATCAGAACAACAGAAATGTCTCCTCTCTCGGTTCTGGAGGCCGGGACTCCAGGGTCAAGGTGTGGGCAGGGCCTCACTCCCTCTGGAGGTGCGGGGGAGGGCCCTCCTGCGCCTTCCGCGCTGCTCGCTCTGCCATCTCCAGATCTCCGCCACGTTCAGCTGCACCACGCTGCCGAGCTGTCAACGGAGCCGCCCCAGAATGTCCTCTCCTCTTCTCATACAGGCCCCGTTATGGGCTTAGGGTCTCCTCCAACCTTAACTAGCAACATCTGCAAAGACCTTATTGCAAATAATGTCACATTTTGAGGTTCCAGGTGGACATGGATTTGCAGGGAAACCATTCAACCTGAGACACTTATGTGGGCTTGTTTCCCTTCTCCATCTTATTCTCCCCCCACTACAGTTTTCCTAGGTGGCCCCCCAAATAAATTCCTTGCATTCAACCAGTGTAGCAAGATGTCACTGAGAACCTTACCTGACACGGCCCCCCGCTCTGAGCTCCCGGGGACCCACGAAAGACAAGCCCTCCCATGCTGAGCTGTCGTGTACCCCTCTGTGGGTGGGTGAGAATGGTGGCCCCTTCCCGCAAGCTTTTGGGAGGACATGGGAGAGAATGTTGTGGGCTCTGGGCTGAAGGCCACGTGCACTTCCTGCGCTGGGGAGTGGGGGTCCTTGGGAGGGAGCCCAGTATTCTTCTTGAAGTGGATGTGCTGCTCAGTTGTCAGCAGTGGTCCTGGTGCCCCTGGGGCGGATGTCGTTTTGGGGGTGTCATTTGCTTCTCTGGGTCTTGACAAGGCCCAGGGAGGCCGAGCCCCCTGTCAAGGGTGGAGACTTGCCTCACAGCAGTGAGCTGGCCTTGGCGGGAAAGGGGACAGTCTGTCCGTCCCAGGGACACTGCCAGCCCGCATTCAGGTGGGGAGACAGGGCCAAGGCAGGACATGGTGGAGGCCGCATGCTCGTCCCTACAGACGGGGGCTGTGGGGTGGGGCGGGCAGCGGTGAGCAGGAAATCTCGCTCCATGTGCTTTATTCCCACACAGCCGCTTTGGAGGAAGGCAGAGATGTGTCTGTTCCCCAGTCCTGGTTTGGCCATCTGGCCCCCACACCGCCAAAGGCTGAGGACCATCAGGACCAGCCCTGACCAGGGACGAGGGAGGAGGGAGGTGGTCTGCGATGCTCCCACCAGGGGTGCCAACAAGGCTTGGAGGCCTGAGCACACAGGGCTGGAGAGGGGAGCCTGCAGGCCGCACAGTGCCATCGGCCAGGGGCCCCATCAGTGCTCTGCACCCACACAGGCAGGCACCAGGCCCAGAAGTCCAGCCAGCCAGCGGGGCCGGGCCGGGCCTGGCAGGCCTTGGAGCCAGCAGGGCGGAGGAGGCTAGTTTCCCAGGATGGAATGTGCAGAATGTCGGGTGGGCACCTGGCTACGCCCCACGACATGTCCTGGGGCCGCCCACCTCCTTGGGCCCTCAGTTTCCTCCTCATAAATCGGGAGCAGCGGTGGGTGTGAGGCTGTTTGGCCCAGGAGCAGCCGGCCTTTCGTCACAGCTGACTGCTTCCAGAACACTGGGAGCCCCTGGGACCCCTCAGACTCTCCTGGGGACCACGCGGAACCCCTCAGGACCACGCGGAGCCCCTTAGGGGTCACGGCCGCGTCATCTGCGGAAGATGGAGATGCTGGGGTGACAGGTGGACAGGCCTGGTGCGAATCCCTCTGGAGCACCCGAGAACAGTGTCCCCGAGCCTTTACCACAGCTGTCGGCAGATAGAGAGCACCTGCTACGAGCCAGGCCCCTCTGTGGGTTCTGCGTCCTGCCCTGGGAGCCTCTGCGCTACATGGGGGGCAGAGGTTCAACAACAGGGCACATACGTACCCGAGCAAACAGCAGAGAGGCTGATGCACAGGCACATCCAGCAGGGTCTCAAAAAGACCAGTGGGAGGTGGGAAGGAGGTGGGTCCGGTGCTGGGGCCAGGGGGCCTGGGTGTGGGGTGTGGGGGGCAAAATGAGGCCAGATGTGCGCAAGGACCAGGGTCTGCAGGGCGCTGTCTGACCCCGTGCCAGAAATCCACAGGAGGCATGCCCGCTGTGCCCGCTGTGCCCGTTGCATTAACAGGTGGACTAAGAGTGAAAGAATGACCGCTGGCTGAGCCCCTGGCTTGCTGTGTGACCTGGGGCAAGTGTATCTCCCTCTCTGGGCCTGTTTCTCTACAGCAAAGGCACCTCTGAGCAGTAATTCTTCTCAGCAAGTGGCTGGCTCCTTCCGCTTTCCAGGACCGCAGGGGAGGCCACCAGCACCCGCGCTGGGCCTCGTGAGGATGCGTGTTCTGGCAGTGGGGTGGTCAGCAGGCCCTGGAGCCCTCGACGGGAGCCCGGGCTCTGAGCACCATGGCATCAGGCTGGGCAGGTGGGCACTGCAGACCCCATCCCGTCCTCCCATCAGGACCCCAGGGCCTCCTTCCCCGCAGGAATGGCCTCCTGGGCCTGCAGGGTGGGGGCTGCTGGTGGGACGAGGAGGAAGCAGGCAGAGAGGCTGAGAGCCCCTGCCCTCCGTGGGTGGGCAGGAGCCCAGGCCCTGGGGCCGCACACTCTGCAGAAGTCATCTCTCCAACAGCCGCAAGCCGCAGCCTCTGACTTGCCCATCACAGGCTCTTCCTAGAGACCTGCTGGGCGTCCGGGCCCATCTCCATCTGCACGCTGACCGACCCCACGGCAGCCAGCCAGGCCCGTCCACACTCCCAAGTCCACCCCACGGCCCCTGCCTCTCAGAGCAACGCCAGCCCTTTGGGCTGGCGAGACCTGGCGCCAGGACCTGCGACCCCCCGCCCACTCTGCTGGCCCCTCGTGGCCCTGCCTGCCCTAGGCCTGGGCGCTCTTCCTGCAACACCAGCCCGGGAGGGTGGTCTCCCAGGGCCCTCCCCTCCTCTGACCGCTCCTCCCACACCCAGGCACCACTCCCCACACTGCAGGAAATGCGGCTCCACGCGGAGGGAATTCCTTCCCTCACAGCCTCAAGGCCCGGTCCAAAACGGGCAGCGGGGCCATGCCTCCCGGTCCTGCTGCAGCCCCAGTCTGTGGCGCCCATGCTGGCCCCTGGGCTCTCCCATGGACTGCGGCGGACTCTGCAGGGGGCAGCACGCCTGCTTCAGGGCTGCCCCGCGAGGGCAGGGCCCACCTGAGGTCACCATGGGAACCTGAGTGTGGAGACCCCAGGCTGCTGGGCAGGACAGGGCCCAGAGAACTCACTGGGGGGCCAGCCAGGAGGACCCCAGGTGGGCACCTGCTTTGGGGGGCCTAGTTTCACCTCCAACCCCAGTGGAGTGTCGCCATACCCAGCGGGTCCGTCCCGGCTGCTCTCTCTGTCTGGAGTTCTGGGACCCGCGGGACCTCCTCTGACTCATTTCCTCAGCTGTCAAGTGGGAACGTCCCGGACAGGGTGCCCCTGAGAAGAGCCCAGTAGGCCTGTGGACATAGGAGGTGCTCAGTGAACACAGAAACCAAAGGTCGGAGAAGGGACTGGACCAGGGAGAGGGGCCAGCTGGGCCTGGGTGCTTCACTGTCTCCCCCACCCACAGCAGTGGAACCTGCCCCCGCAGACTTAGCTGTGCCCTCACCCTCTCCCCGGCCTGACCATTGGCCGGCCCACCTTGGGGCCCCTGCCCTGAGGCTGTGCCCGGCTGCTGGCTCCCAGCCTTTATTTTCGCAGACCAGCACCGCCCACTGCGGGCCAGGGGACACAGACACAGATCTCGGGCCCACGTGATGCAGGGGCAGGCCTCTGCTGGCCTCCACGGAGTTTCTCAGGGAGGTCCTGCAGGGATGCCCCTGGTGACCACTGGCCCCTCCAAACAGGGAGGCGGGCTGTGGGTCCAGGAGCCAGCAGAGGAGGGAGGTGAAGTCCGGGGCCTGTCACAGTTCGGCTCACGCGGTACAGACGGCATGGGGCGGGCGGCTAGGAGGAAGATCATGGCCGCAGACCTCCACCAGGGGTCCCCCGGCACCCCCAGGACGTTCCTTCTGCCTTCCGGAGCTGGGTGCCCCACACTGGACCGTCTGCCTGCACCCCGCTCCAGGCCACGCTGCTGGGGCTCTTCATGGACACATGCTGGGTGCGTGGGCCTGTTTCCTCTGCTTCAGAGAGGTCCCTCCAGGGTTAAGTGTCCTGTGGCCTGTCCGCCCCCAGCAGTCTGGGAGCCCTGCATGCCAGTACATAGCCTCCAACACCACCTCCCAGGTGGGCACAGGCCCTGCTGGGGTGGCCACAGAGCTGGGACACCTGGCTGAGGCTCAGCTCATGGGGCCGCCAGGCCTGGGTCCCCGCGGGCAGCCGCGCTCAGGGCGTCCAGCCACTGCTGCCGCAGGTCCGCTGACAGGGTGCTCAGGTACAAGGACCGCTGGGCCTGCTGTAGCCGCCACACATGCCTGGTGTCCGGCCCCTCCACGGGGTCCAACACGCTCACCGTGCAGCCAGAGAGGGGGATGGTGCGTGGCGGCCAGCTGTCCTGCAGTGAGGGAGAGCTGGGTCAACACCCTGGCCTCTGCAGTCCTGGCCCACGGAACACTCTTTCCCGTGGGTAGGCAGCAGAGGGGTGACTCTGAGCAGCCGGGGAAACCGAGGCCCCAGGATCACAGAAGCCTGAGCAGGGTTGGCCCCAGGCAGCGTGGCCCAGGCCCGTCTGGGCACCATGGGCCTCAGGCTCCGGGCTGTGAGAATCGGGGCACACCCCCCAGCACGACCCCAGGGGCAGGTGGGGGACACACCTGGCTGTCTCCCTGCAGGTGCAGCACCAGCTCCAGGGGGTCTGATGCTGGGATGGTGGCCCACACCTCACTCCAGGCCACACCGTTATCCGACACCTGCAGGGAGCTGCAGAGCAGGCTGGGCTGGTGCTCCACAGCCGCTGGCTTCTGGAGACAAAAAAAGGAGGGTCAGGGGCAGCCTCGCTGCAGGTGTCACCCTCATGGGCGGGGGGCAGGCCTTGCCTCCTGGCAACATGCTGGACAAGAGCCTGGGCCAGCCTGACCCACCCCAGGGTCACTACAAGGCCTCTGGGTATCAGGCTGGACCCTCTAGTGGACTGAGACTATGAGTGGCGCAGGGCCAGAAATAAGAAAAAAATAGGGAAAAATGGAAAAGCTGGAACCAGGGTGTGGCTCACAGGGAAGGGCTGTGTTTCAGTTGAACACACACACCAGGCACCTACCACGTGAGCGCACACACAGCAAACACGCGCACCAGGCACATAACACGTGCGTGCACACATGGCAAACAAACGTGCACCACACACACCACCCTCACCACGCACCTACCACGTGTGCACACACACCGTGAACACGCGCACCACACACCTAGCACGTGCATGCACACACACCACGCACCTACCTCATGTGCACACACCGTGAACACGCGCACCACACACCTAGCACGTGCACGCACGCACACCGTGAACATGCGCACCACACGCCTAGCACGTGCATGCACACACACCATGCACCTACCACGTGGGCACACACACCGTGAACACACGCACCACACACCTAGCATGAGCATGCACACATACAATCTGACCTGGCACAAGGGAAACCAGCTCTGGGAGCACAGTCTGCAGAGGCTGCCAGGGACAGGGCCCCCGTCAGGAGGTTCACAGCATCTGGCCTGCCTACCTCTGTGCTGTGCTTGGGCTCCTCGGGTGCCGCCTCGGGGCTGGGGCTCTCGGGTACTGCCTGCTGCGTCAGGAAACACTCTCGGCAGACGCGGCTCTGCCTGCCGTTTTCCGACTTGAACTCGGAGCACTTCCCACAAATGACCTGCAAAGCAGAGAGCACCTGTGACCCCACCTCCTGGGGACAGAAGACCGTCTGGAAGAGGCTGAAGGGGCCGCAGGGCCAGGAGGGACATAGCATATGGAGGGGAAGGACTTCTCTGCAGGAGCCTCGTCAGAGGACAGGGACCCCAGTGCTGGCCATCCAGGACTTGCCTCCTCTCCTGGAGGGTCCCGGGGTCTGCGTGTACGGAAAGAAGACGGGGAACACGCTCCAGGCACCTGGAATGATGCTCAGCATCACTAATCATCAGGGAAATGCAAACCAAAGCCACAACGGGATCACCTGACACCTGGCAGGATGGCTAGTACCCAAAACACAGACGATAAGCGTTGGTGAGGCCGTGGAGGAAGCAACCCCTTGCGCATTGTTTGTGTGACTGCAAGACGGCAGAGCTGCTGTGGAAAACAGCTATCCACCCCCACAAAACACGGAAAATAGAGTTACCCTATGATTTAGCAATTTCCATGATTTCTACTGGATTTCTAGTTCTAGTTCTATGTGTGGTTGGACTCCGGAGTGGATGGATGGATGACGACCCACCCACTCACCCATCCATCACCCCGCTGTCCATTCACTTGAGGACTCATCCACCTATGTCTCCTGCCCCCCGTGTTCCAAGGTGTCATGCAAGGGCATGACAATGACCACCACACCCAGCACGGTCTGCTGGTGCCTTTTGGAAAACCAGTTCTAAGGCAGTTCTGTGCCAAGAGCCACCTGCTAACATAAATTCCATTTTAATAACCTAACCTAGAAATATTTGAATCGACAAGAGTCCTTGTACCAGGAATAACCTTCCCTTTCAATATCAAGCTCAGAAGCCCCTCCTAAAGAGAAAGGGTTTTGGGGGACTCTGTGAGGAGAAATGGAGATGGTGATCACGTGGGGTGCCAGTTGAAGGTGGTCCCACATCCCACAGGCCCACTCAACCTTCAGCACCCTTGGAGCACCTGGATCAAAGTGGCAGGAGGGAGCTCCCCCCATGGCTGCACCCCACCCCTCCCCAACCCCACCCCCTCACAGGGCAGGAGGTCACTCTCACGCCCTCCCTCCCAGGCCACCCAGCGCTGAGCTCTGAGGCTCCAAATCTGGCACTTTCTCAACCACAACAGCGTTGGTCAGACACTGGAGCTGGCCAGAGAAAGGGAGTTAGCATCACCTTCAGACGGGGTGGCGCCTGTCTGCTCATGATGGGGGGAGGCTGCACGGAGCTGTGCCCACCCACACTCACCGCCCCACACAGCTTGCACCGATGCTTCCTCTTGGTGATGGAGTTGAAAGTCTCGCCACAGCTCCTGCAGCCCTGCTTCTCCTTGTCGCGCCTGGTCTTAGCGGACCCTCTCCTGGGCTCGAGCTACGGGAGACAAGTGTGCAGGGGCAGGTCACTGAGCACACGTGCTGCGCATGCAGAGCAAAACGCCGAAGGGAACAAAGCTGGGGTGTCGTCACCTCAGCCCCTGCCCAGCCCTGCTCCCCAGGCTGCCCTGTGGTCACTGTCACACACGCCGAGGGCCTAAGTGGGTCTGGAGCTCTGCCTGGACCGACATGGCCTACAGGGAGGCCAGCGACAACCTGGTGGGTCTGAAGAGACGGGGCCCAGAGCCTGCGCCGGGGAATGGTCTGCCCAGCCTGGTGTGGCCGGCTCCGTGGCCCTGAGGCTCAGGGGCTGCCCTGGGCCCGACTGAGCGCTTGAGGGGCGGGTTGGGGCTGCGCTCCCCTCCACCTCCACCAAGCTGTCTGGCCCTCCCACCCAGGAGCTGACAAGGGGAACAACAGGAAGTCAGGAAACTCAATGTGGTTTGCGTTCAGAGAGCTTAAACAAGCTTTAGGACAAGTCACGAGAACACTGCAAATGCCTTTCGACAAGCTGGGCCAGGTCGGCAGGAACCTCAGACCCCTTGCAGAGGGGGGGCGGGCTGGGAGGGCCAGAGGAGGGCTCACTTTCCTTCATCTTCTTAGTCCTTACAAACAAGTGCTGATTTCCCTCTTTGTCAAACACACATTAACTCTGACGCGTCCCAAACTAAGGGAGCAGCCCGGGCACGCCAGGCGGAGTCGAGGCCACAAGGGGGACGCGGTTTAAAGCTGGCCCTGGTGCAGCTCGGGGAGAAGGACCCAATGGCAGAGAGCTCAGGCAGAGAACCGAGTTTCTGCCACGAAGGGGATGCAGGAGCAGAGAGACGAGACGGGGAAGCACAACCAGACGCTCCTGCTCGCCGTTTGCGGCCAGAGTAACCTTCTACCAGTTGTTCGACAAGAACATCTTGCAAAAGAGGAAGAAAGGCGGTAAACAAGTAGAAAGCAGACTGGACTCCAGACCCCTCGCCGCCACCCAGCCGCACCTCGGACAGCACTGTGGAAGCTGGCCGGGGTGCGGGGGGGCTGCATGCTGTGCCCCCGGCCCCCTGCCCCAGTGATGCCACTTGTGTCCAGGACCCCAGCCCCACGGAGGCAAGGGCTTTCACATGAGCAGGGGCAGGCGGGAGCAGGTGCAGCACGAGGCTTCGGTGGGGGCTCAGCGGGGTCGCCGGCTGAGCCTCGGTTTCCCCATCTGGGGAGGAGTTGTACAAGGTGGGGGGCAGCCCCCAGGCCCTGCCCTGCCCCTCATCAACCATGAGACCACGGATGAGGGTCTCCTCTCTGAGCCTCAGGGTCCCCACCTGTACAGTGGGGTTAGCTCATCACAGCACGTGGATCCTGACTGACTTCGCCAAGCTCCCCTCACATCCCCACTTCTCTCCACCCGCCTCGGGGCCCCTCTCCTGGAGACCATCTCAGGACTCTCAGGGCCAGACATGGGAGGGGAGCTGCCTGGGGCCCGGGGTGCAGGGCAGGGAAGGAGAGACGAGGGGAACGTGACCATCCTTGAGGCCTGCCATGGCCCAGCAGCCCCCACCTACCCTCCACCATCCCTCAGGGTGGCCCCACGGTCCCTGTCTTCCAGGTGAGGACCCCAGGGGCCTGGGAGGTGGGAGTGGTCAGCAGCAGGGCGGATGAGCCCAAGGGCAGAGCCCAGAATCACTGATGCCAGGCGGCCACGGGGGCGTCCCGGGGGGACAGGGGCAGGACGAGAGCCAGAAGAGAGCACTGGCCCGTGAGGGCTGAAGGAGGCGGCTGTGTTGGGGCTGGGGCGTGAGGCCAAGTTCACCACCTGCAGGCCAGCAGGACAGAGGGCATCCAGCAGGGCGGCTCAGGATGGAGGCTGAGGGACAGCAACTGAGTGGAGCCCTGCACCAGCTCCCTCAGTGCTGTGGACTGTAGCCCAGCATGTCCACTCTGGATGCTGCTCCAGCCCGGGCCGTGCAGGCTACCGACACGGGGGTCAGCAGCCCACCCGCACAGCCTGGATGGGTCTTCTTGGCTCAGCATACTCCCTTTCTGGACAGGTTATCAGACACACAGATGAGAAGGGGTGCTCAGGCTTTGTTTGGATGCTGGGACATCGAAAGGGTCAAGTCCTCAGACAGGTACAGAACCGCGGCATCTGCGAGTCTCCACCCAAAGCACCCAATGTGCTGGGGCGCGGGAGGTGGTCTCTGCCAAGGGCAGGGGTCTGATTCACGCAGGTGTTTTCAGTTCCACAGCACACAAGTAGGAGAAGCATTCAGGTAAGAATCAGGCCCCAAGGGTGGCTTGACAACCAGCCTCTGATGGCACCTCCCGGTTGGCCCTGGGTCCTGCAGGCTGTGGACAAAGGCCCTGTCCAGCCCTTCTGCTCCTTGTGAGCAGCTCTGTCCAGAGCTCCAGAGGGCGGGCTTGGGGTGGAAGGGCAGCACTAGCTTTGTGCACCCCCAGGTCGTGGCCAGCTGGTGGGGTGGGGCTTGGCTCGGCATCTTACAGGGGTGCACACATCCCCCCACAGGTCTGAGCCCCAGGAAGCCTCTCTGTGAAGAGTTACATGACCTCTGCATGCAGAGCACACAAGGCTTGAGCCACCTTGCGAAACTTCCTGGCCTGGGCTGAGCTACTCTTAGGAAAGGAGTGCTTGTGGAACCGTTTGAGGACACCAGGGCTCAGGGAACGAGACCAGCAGCCATGTGGGGGTTTACCTTCCTCTCTAAGTGTGCTAAGAAAAAGCTTAAATCTATGGCAAGGATAAGTCTTTTGGTGTCAGAATGAAAACTCATTTTTGAGCACCTTCCACAAACGCACACTGAGCAGGTCTCAGTCAGGCCCTGTACGGCCAGACCTTCGCCCACACTGAGCAGCCCCAGGTCCAACAACAGCTCTGCTCGCAGCACACACTGGTGAGAAAAGCACGGGGCCACCGTCTGTTGCTGTGTGTGTTGTGGGTTCTGGGTAGGTGCAAAGGCCCTGGGGCAGGGTGGAGCAAGAGGAGGGAGGGCCAGGAGGCTGAGGAAGCCGCCCAGGGGTTTCACGGACTGTGACAGGCCCAGCCCTCCCCTACTGCCCATGCCGCTTCCATGCAGCTTGCTTCAATGACACTAATTACTGGGGACCGCATTCCACTCCCCAGAACCGTGAGGCAGCTGCGCCGCTTGAATAAGGGGCTTCCTCCTGTCCTTTGGCCCTACACCCATCATGCCCTCCAAATGCTCCATCCTTCCCTGGGGCTCAAAGCTTCTCAAGGTGTTCCCAGCGCCTGGTAGCCCGAGGACATGGGTTGGGGGCCCGGGTTCTGCTCTCGTAAGGAGCAGGTGCTGCAGCATCTGGGTGCATGTGTCCCACCCACCAGCACGGGCCACGGTGGGAGACAAACGTATGCTTACTAAAAATTCAGCCCATGCCAGGAGCCCTGCCCCCTGTGGCCAAGGAGACAATGGCCGCCCCCAGAAAGCCTTTTCCAGGGCCCCCTTCCCAGCACGGGGTTTGGAGCAGAAGCCGGAGCTGCCCAGCAAGCCTCTCTAAGGCTACCCAGAACGACGACCAACCCACAAGGGCGGCACAACCTCACTGGGCGGACTCTGGGCCTCGGTGTTCAATTCGGGAGGCTCATTAGCAGCTCTAGGCTGTCCGAGGGGCAGCACCAGCTGGGGGACGGGGGCCTGGGAGGTGGGGAGAGGCTGGGAGGCCGGAGAGCACGGGGGCCTCAGGAGCGAACCCCTGTCTGGGGCTCAGGCTGGGGCTCGGGCAGACAGCCCCAGTGTGGGCCTCCAGCCCTTCCCCACCAGCCTGTCCAGGAGCGTCCCCTGGCACTTTGCAGGGGCCACACCCCCTGGAGTCTCGGGGCACGACTGTCAGCAGGGCTCACGGCCGGTGGGCCAGTGGTCAATAACCATGCCCCCCTGTACTGGACGCTCCCGATGGGCAGGCACACACACTCAGCCTCCGACCTAACCCCACACAGATGGCAGAGAGGAGGGGCCCCAGCACGTCCACGGCCTGCCCCTGGTGGGGGGACATGGACGCTGGCTGCCCAGCCCCCTCCCTGCCTGCACTGCCCCAGGTGGAGAGAAGGTGAGCAGACATGCACGGGGGTCTCGGGTACCACCGCCCTCCTGGGCCTGGAGCGAGGACCTCCCTCCATCCTCCTGGGCCCGAGGTGGGTCAGACACCGCCTCTGGGAAGCCTTCCCTGAGAGTACCCCTGCCTGTCCTCCCAACCCCCAGGGCCAGGAGGCTGACCCTTCCTCTTTGGATGGCCCAGCTGCCTAAGGATCAGGCACCACCTTGAGTCATTTTAATCACGTACTTTCCACACGAGGTAAAGGGCACAACTGCGTGACCTCCACCCAGCTGACCTAACAGACACCTGGGTCCCAGGAGGCTCCCCCAGCCCCTCTCAACCTGGCCAGAGGCTATCACTGTGGGGACAGGTCACATGGGGGTGGCTCGCCCCTGGACCTCACCCCGGAGGGCTCCCCGGTCTGACCCCCGCCCCGGAGGGCACCCTGGTCTGACCTCACCCTCTACTGCCTGCCCTTGCCGAAGCTGGGGGCTCACTCACCCCTGCAGTACCCCCTCCACCGCTGGCTGCCACCACAGGCTCCTCCAAGCTGGTGCCCACCACCTGGAGGGAACAGAGACGGCCGGCAGGAGTGGGGGCCTCTGGCCACGGACAGCATCCCCCAGCCCTTCCGTCTGACCACAGGGTCAGGAGAAAGGAAATCGGGCCCAGTGTTTGCTGTGACTCTGGGGAGGAGCTCCTCCCTGGCCCAGTGTGGGACGCCCCGGAGGCCAGCAGCCCCCCTTCCCCGCGACATCAGGCCACCCTCAGGAGGCGGCCCTGGGTTCTAGCTCCATCCTCAGGCCTTCTGGGGGTGGGGGCCGCCTGGTTCCTTGGGTACCACTTTAACCACAGGGATGGCTCTGAGTCCACAAGGCCTCTGTTCAAGGCAGCCTGGGAGGAATGCAAACTTTTTTTCTAAAATATATTCAGAAAGCGAGAAAAACAATAGATTTGATGCAAACATTAAGTGGCCAATAAGGCCGTGGGGAGGGACAGCCACGCCTGGTGCAGGGGACATGGGGTCGCTAGGCTGGGCTAGGCTGGGCATCCTTGGTTTCAAGGGTGCCTGTGGCGGGAGGTGGGAGTGAGGGACCCTTACTCTGAAGGGATGGGCGGTTGTGCCCACAGGAGGGGGCTACAGCCCCAGGGGGCCCCCAATGGGCAGCTGCAGCTGACTTCCCCCACCTGGCCCTGGGCAAGGACCCTGCCTCCTGGCTCCCCTCAGCCCCAGGGTGGCTCCGTATGGGGACAAGGGAGCTGCCCCCTGCTAAGATCCCAGCCCTACCTCACACACTGCTTCATGCAGTGCATTCTTCCTGCCTGCCCCTCGTGAGGCCTGGCCCCCACGTCAGTGCTCAGCAAAGGACAGAGAGCGCTGCCCACCTGCCAGCCCCTGGTCCTTGGCACAGCGAGAGATGCCAGCCCTTCTGCAAGGGGCCTGGGGCACATCCCCTCCAGGTCCCTCCCTTGCCCCTAGGTCGCTGTGCTCACAGGGGAATCTGGAGCGAGGGAGGGGTCCTCATCCTGGCCGAAGGAGCCACTGAAGGCCTTGAAGGTCTGGCTGTTCTGCTTGTGCCTCTCGATGGTGGCCTCGATGACCTGAGACAGAAACCACAGAGAACAAGGGCCCTCAGCGAGCTTGTCCTGGAGGGCAAAGACCAGCGCGCCTCTGTCCCCATGGACAGGCCCTGTGGTCACGCACGTCCCTTACCGACCGGACACAGGTCCCAGGCCCACCCCGCATGAGGCTGGTGCCCTCCCACGGCGTTCCAGGCTGCCGCAGATGCTTCCCAGACACTCTGTGCGGGTTTGCGGACACGGCTCCATTTCCTGCATTGGCATGTCCCCGTCTGCTTGAATTTCTTTTCTCTCTCCTTGCACAAATTTCTATTCTATGAGTTCTGGAAGCCGCAAGGCCTTCCCAGTTAGTGCTATACCAGGCTCCTTGCCCCAGCCTCTGCTCTGACCTTTGCCCTCACGGGCTCTGGTCTCTGTTCCCTGCGTCCCCCACGGCCCCCACGGCAGCTGGTCCCGAGCCAAGTCTGCTCTGGCTACCCCAGGACAATGACCACCTCCCTGCCTGGCTACCTCTGGAAGCACAGGTCCCACCCTCTAACCAACTGCTCGTCCTATGTAACCGCTGCTTCAGCTGGCTGGCGGTGGGGAGAGGCTGATGGTCCCCTTGGGCCCTCCAGGGAGCGCAGACCCAGCCCCGGGGTGAGGGTCCCTCCCTGCTTGCCGGCCTACAGCCCTTCGCGTTGGCTTATTTACTGGGGTGCTGCGCAACTGAACAGACTGAAAAGCTGGTTGCATCTGAAGGTACTTAGGGTACTTCATCCCTTTAAGGCGGATGGACAGGTAGGCAACGCCTGGGGGGTCACAGGGCCACTCCATCCCTTGCTCCAGCATGAAATGGCCATACTGCACAAGAATTTGGTCATCTGATTACTTTAAAATTTTAGGAGCTTCACCTGAATCCATTCTTTTTTCTCCTCTTCCGTCCTATGAAAACAAACACAGTATCTTATTAACCCGATCTTAAACACTATTAACCACCACACCCCTCTCAATCCTGGGGCACATGCCCGAGCTGCTCACAGACTCCAAGTGCAGCTCAAGGCCTGGAAGACCATCCTTGAGTACTCGGTACACTGTGGGCAGGTGTGTCCAGGTGGACTCAGGTGTGGGGTCAAGTGTGATCAGGTGGGGCAGGTGCAGAGTCAAGTGTGATCAGATGGGGCAGGTGTAGTCAAGTGTGCCCAGGTGAGGTCAGGTGTGGTCTGTAGACCCCTCTGCTGTGGATGTAAAATCAATACCTCCCTGGACCACAACAGGTCTTACAAAGATCCCACATCACTGGTGGAAATGAGAGACAGGGTCTCCCACACACTCCCCCCAGTGAGAGCACAAGCCTGTCACACACTGCAGGGGGTGTGACAATGGCCCCCAAAACTTAAAGCAGATGTGCTACCCTCTGAGCAACAGCTCTACCTCAGGAATCTTTCTGACGGACAGAAGGACTAATACGCACAAAACGGGTGTGAGGATTATGCTTTTGCAGCACCTTTTCCCACAGCAACCCGGAACGAGCCTGGGTGCCTGTGAGCAGGAACTGGTAGGTGACTGTGATGGAGAATTACGCTGCTTCTGGAAACGGGGCTTGGCTATGGGATGATTTCTGGCACATTAAATGAAGAAAGCAAGAAGCAGAACAGGCTATACGGTAAACAGCCGTGTGTGATTTTAAAACTCGGGACACGTTCGTACACGCAGAAATTTGGGCAGGACACCTCAGAGGTGATTAAGAACGTCTGCTGGTGGGGGGAAGAGGAAGGCAGAGGCTCAATTTTCATCAACTTCACTTTAGAACGGGTACATTTTAAACCACAAATAAGACAATAAGATGAACCAAAAACAACACAACACAACACAAAATTATCGTGTTTAGAAAAGGAAGCCATCAGCTAAAACGTCAGCTCATAGCAGCAGATGCGGGGACGGCCGCCTGTACCGAGTCTGCAGCTCCAGGGACCGTCTCCTTCCCGTTATGATGAACGTGTGGGCTGCATTTGGCTTGACGATATCCTGCACCTAGAGGCCCAAGGGCCAAGGACAAAACAAAACAACCGGTTGTTTAGCGGGCCCTGAGCGGCAGCCCCGTGCTCTCAGACACGGAGATCTTTCTTGAGGAGGAGGCAGCCAAACCCTCCCACCTGCAGGGCTTCCCAGCAAGGCGGCCACCAGCCCTGGACAAACGGAAGCTTTCTCACCGTGGCACCTGAAGGCCCCTGAGAGAGGAATGGGAATCTTAAAAGGGCCACGAGGCTCTGTACCTCGCTGCAGGGGTCTCTGATCCACCAGCCCCTGTGATGGGAAGCCTCCCCTGATCCCCGACTCCCCACCCCCAAGACACTTGGCTGGATGGATGTGGCCCTCAGGTCCCCCACTGTCAGCACCACAGCCCGGCTGTAGGGAGATGGGGGCCCAGCCAGAATCTGGGATGGGGCCTCACAGCAGGAATTTCCCAAATGCCCCAGAGTTGAGAGCTTCTGTGTTAGCACGTCTAGTTACCTATCCACCACTAATTTCTTACCTAAAAACACCTACAAGAATGATTTCTTCTAACAATGACAAAAAACATTTTTTTCCATAGTTTTTACTTTTAATGGTGTTTCTTAAGCTGGGGCTCAAAAATTTCAAAGTAAGAAGTATTTTTCTTGTATCACTAAGGCAAACCTTCCCATTTTAAAGCTGAGTACTTGATTTAGTCAGTACTTGTAAAGCGGTGGTTAATTCAGAGCCCTCCCCACAGGAGAGAGGGTAGATTCCAGCTCTGCGGACCCTGTGCAGGAGACACCGAGAGGCTCAGGAGGCGAGGGACGGCAAGGACAACATGTCATCTGGACCCTGGGCCTGCGGAACCTCCTCTGGACTCCAAGACGGCCCAGGAGAGGAGAGCGCACGGACCAGGGGACCAGGAACTGGGCAGGGAGGGCACCCTGTCCGCTTTCACCCCAGGCTTCGCCTTTGGGTTTGTAAATGGGGCTCTAAGCACCAACCTCACAAGGACAGAGGTTGGCCCGGACTCCAGTGCTGTCCTTTGTCCTGCAAGCACAGAGCAGCAGTGCCCAGGCAGGTGGGCCAAGCAGAGGAAAAGGATGCTGCCCACACCACGCACAATGCCAGGCTGAGTGGCGCTCAGAAATGCTCAGGCCACATGTGCGTCACAGACAGAACCGAAGCTCGAAAAGTGGGTGGCAGGCCAGGTGCACAGTGGTGACCACCCTCCAGCAGCCAGAGCTCAGTGTCCCCACCCTGTCCAGCGCCCTGCCAGGGGAGCAGATGACAGGGAAGGGCTCACCCACCTGGAGGCCCGAAATGTCCATTTTCTCCCGGACACTGAACTTCTGGCCCATGAGCCGCAGTTTGGGCACACAGTAAAGAATCATGCTGTTGAACTGAAATCAGGAGAGGTACAGGGTGAGGGGTGCCAGGAGGCCCGACAGAGAGGAGGCAGGGCATGGCTCCGCAGCTGGGCTGGGCAGGGCGTGGCTCCGTGGGGAAGGGCGTGGCTCTGTAGCGAAGGGCGTGGCGTTGCGGGGGCGTGGCTCAGGGAAGGGCTCCGCAGATAGGGCTGGGCGCGGCTCTGTAGTGAAGGGCGTGGCGGGGAGGGTGGGGGCGTGGCTCTGTGGTGAAGGGCGTGGCGGGGGCGTCGCTCTGTAGTGAAGGGCGTGGCGGGGAGGGCGGGGGCGCGGAGCCAGGGGCGGGGCCTGACCAGGAAGAGGTGGCGGTCCTGCGCAGTGCCGTTCTTGGCCGACAGCTTCTGGATGGGGCCCTCCTTGATCAGCTCGTTGGCGGGGTTGACGATGTCCTCCTCCCCACCCAGTCGCTCGTACACCTCCAGGAGCTTGTGCATTTTCTCCTGTGAGACAGACAAGCCTTAGGCCCGCGGCGGCCTCGGGGGTACCCGGGGGTGAGGGGAACCCCGCCCTGCAAGCGTGGCCCGTTATCAGGGAACCAGGATGGGGCGGCGAGCAGGTGTGCTGCAGGTGGCAAGGAGCCCACCCTGAGGGGAGGCCTCAGGCTCTGTCCACATCCCTCAGAGAGGGAACCCCTGGGGGTTCCCCCAAACGTCCACAGGCTCCATGGGAGCTCATGACCACAGAGTTTCAAGAAGCAGTTCTATGGCTTCCATCAGATTTAGTCGTGGGGAGGTGGAAAGGGAAATTTGACAGGACCCAGAGTGAACCATGACCTGTCTGGGTTGCAGCAGACACCCCACCGTGGGCCAGATCTCAGGCTGGTCTGTCCCAGGGGCCCCAGAGCAAACCTGGGGACAGGCAGCTAAGGAAGACACGGGACTGGACCACACGTGGCAACGGTCGTGCTAAAGTGAGCGGCTGCCTCTCGTTTCTCACGTTTGAGAGACGTGGGGTCAAACATTTCACTTTTCTTCCTCTCAAAAAACAACAGTGCCCGTGTGAAAATGAACAGGTCTCAAGATTGGGAGACACTGGGGCTGGGTGGGGACTGTGGCAGCCTAGAGAAGGGCTGAGGGCACAGGCTGCAGGGCGGGGCTTACAGGGTTTCCCAGTAAAGCCAGGTGTTTGGATTCTCCTGTGAACCGCCCTGATCTGTAATTCTGGGCGAGGACTTAGAAATTCTGCCAAGGCACTGTGCAGGCCACACAAGGGACAGAACCACCTGGGTCACCACAGGGCATGGGCTCCCGGAGAGCTCCCCCATCCGCAGACCCCAGGCTTCGGAGGTGTTACATCAACAGGGGATGCCATCCCCTCCACCTCTGCGCTGTGTCTGGAGGTGGGGCCCTCGGGAGGGGAAGTTTAGACGAGGTCACAGTCTTGGGGGTGGGGACCCCACAGTGGGGTCGCAGCACTGACGGGACACCAGCAAGCACACTCTGCCTGCCGCGTGCAGACGCAGGAGGAGGCCCCACCCACATGCCAGGGACAGAAGTTGCTGGTACCCTGCTGTGAGATCCACACTGTGGCGTGAGCCCGTCTGTGGGATCTCGTTCCAGCAGCTGGAGCTGGCTGAGACGGAGCCTTAGAGCTAGTAACGGGCAGGCCTGTCTGGCTCGCAGCAGAGCCCCCGTCCACGGCTGGGGTGCCTGTGGTGGGGCCCTCGGGCATCCTCCAGGAGCCCCACACTCACCATTTTCCGAATGGCGGCATTGGAGTGGTTGGCAGCGGTGGAGATGAGCTCCAAGGACCCTGCAGAAGGAAGACGCGGAACCGGGCTGTGGGGTGCTGCTGGCCTCGCCAGGGGCTGCCCTGCTCCCACCCTTCCCGGTGGGTGTCTGGGGCTGCTCACGAGGCCTGACCCAGGCAGAGGTGGGGCCCCGCAGACACAGTCCACTTGGTGAGGGGGTCTGCTGGGGCTGGCACCCTACTCCCCATGCTGCACCCCCAGCCCCACGAGGTCCTTCCTGGGGCCTGAGCTCTGCCAGCATCCAGCAGCCCCCTCCCCAGAACCAGGGTCCTCCCCTCACACGGCAGTGGGGGTGAGGCGGTTTTCCCCTCGCAGTTACTTCCCGAGATGTGCCTGGGGGGCACTTGGCGATCTGCCCCACTCTGTCCCTGTCCCTCTCTCTCCTCTCTGTGGGTTTCCAGCAGGGGCCCCAGCTCCCACTGCCCAGCAGCCCCGTGGCCTGGCGGCAGCTAGACTCACTTTCTGCATCCTTCCGGTCGGGGGCGTCTCCTGGGAGCCTCTTCAGATAGTCCTTGAGCAGCAACTCGTAGCGTGGGACCCTCTGCACGGGCTCCAGCATGTGGTGCTGCAGCGTCAGGTTCCCGCACACCTCCTGCTTCTGTGGGGAGACAGGCAGCCCGTGGCACCTGCAGACAAACGTGTGGGCGCCCCACCCCGTTTCTGGCCTCCACGGCACCTGCACCCTGCTGACTACAGACCACATTACAGCAGAGTAAACCAAGGCTTGGAGAGACTGAACAACGGAGCAAGGACGCAGACACCCCGTGCTGGCTTTTATACAGGTCCTCGCAGGAGAAAACTAGTCCTTGCACAACGACTTTCCTCATGGGTAACCCCCCCCCCCACCGCACGTTCACTCACTCGCTCACTTGCTTGGGTGCTAGAGGCTGGGCCTCTTCCCTCCCTGGACATCAGGAGCTCTCCCAACACGGGGACCGGTGGCCTAGAAGCCGCTCTGAGGGGCTGCATGCTCTGATGTAAGTGTGACCCTGAGTGCAGGCAGGGGTGGGCGCTCAGCACTGCTCACAGGCTCCCCAGGCCCTTGGCCACTGCACCAGCTCCGTGCTGTCCTGCTGGGGACCCTGCCCTTGCTGCCTGCCTCCTCTTCCTGCAGGTGCCCCGGCACGTGCTCCTTGGTTGAGACCCTCCTGCCTTCCCCCGCGTCTGCTGTGGGGGGAGGGTACGCTGTCCCCTGCTTCTCCCCGCCTGCCACCCGTGCCACTCAGGGCCCACAACGGAACAGCCTCCAGCTCGAAGGACACGACAGGGCCAGAGAAGGCCAGTCTGCAGCTATCACGGAAACAATCCTTCCCGGGGAGAATTATCAGGGGTGACCAGGAACGGGATATTCATGGAATTCCAAAGTATCTCCCTGCAAGAAACTTCCTAGGACTGTGGGGCACACCATGGGGTGGGCACATGCTTCCTGGGAGAAGAAACCATGATGCACCTCGTGCTCTAACGGGAGTGCACAACCCCCACACCTGCACCTGCCTACACCTCCAGCCTCCCGGTGCTCGGGCCAGTGGTGGATGCAGGCAGTGCGAGGTCCCGGTTCCTGCTGGTCACTCAGGGCTGTGGGTCAGCCACAGGCACAGCCAGGGAACCTGGAGGGGGCGATCCGTGTGCACAGCTGGGGCAGGCCCAGACCAGGGGTGAGGGTGCTGGGGGGAGGAAGGACTCGGCATCGGAACTGTCCTCTCTGGGCAGGGATGGGTTGCTGAGGGATGCAGGAGGCATCTAGGACTCCACATTAGGAAATCAGGGGTGACCCGATGGCCACAGGATCTGAGAGAAATGCAGAAGGCTATCGAGGAATGCATGTATGTGTGAATGCACGCGTGCACACACGTGTATGTATGGTGTGTGCACAGATGCACCATGTGATGTTCAAGCGCAGCACTTAGGGTATACGGGATGTTGCAACAAGAGGCTAACTATTCACAAAAAGAAAACTGGACTCTTACCTCACACCACAATCCACCTGGAAACTATTCTGGAATAGCAAGTCTAATTTTTTTTAAATGAAACTGTATCAGTAGAAGAAAACATTATCTAATCGTGGGATAGAAAATGCATTTATAAGCATTACTTTGAAGATTTTTAAAAGCGTTATTTTATTAAAAAACTGGTGAACGTGGGCGCCTGGGTGGCTCACTCAGTTAAGAGTCTGCCTTTGGCTCAGGTCATCCCTGGGATCGAGTCCCATGTCGGGCTCCCTGCTTGAAGGGAAGCCTGCTTCTCCCTCTCCCTCTGCCCCTCCCCCTGCTTGTGCTCTCTGACAAATCTTTTAAAAAAAATCTTAAAAAAAAAAGAAAAGAAAAAGACCTCACTTTAAAAAAAAAAAAACAGAACTGGTGAATGTGGCTATTTAAAAAACCAAAAATTTTGTTTGGGAAACATCATAAATAAAATTAAAAAATAAAAGATCAACAGGGAAAATAACTTGTAAGATACAGGACAGATAAGAAAAGATGTTCTTAACATATAAAAACCCGGCAAATTGATAAGGAAAAGCAACACTGAAGAGACAATAAAGGGCTGTTTGCAGGAAGAGAGAAAGAAGGGGGACACGCAGGTCCCCACAGGCCTGGTGGCCAGGGAGGCACCTCGGAGGGAGGCGGGAGTCGCAGTCCGCCCAACAGTGAGGACACAGGTCACACACCCTCCCGTGAAATGACAACAAGGATTTGTGTCCCGAGTGACTCAGCAGAGCGGGACATGTGCCATGGCGTCACCGAACTTCCCCGCGCTCGAGCAGGACCGCAGCACGTGCCGTGCAGCCCGCCGGGCCACCTACCTGGATGCCGTGGACAACGTCCTTGAACACCGGCGAGCGCTGGGTCCAGGTGCTCACCAGCTCCACGGCCCGGTCAAAGTTCTTGACGTACTCGCCGTACATCTTGAGGAATGGGGCCAGCTTCTGCAGGATGTCCCCGAGCCGGGGGTTCGTGTCCCTTTGTTGGGGAGAGAGGTCATCAGAGAAACAGCTCGGGCCAGGGTGGGACGGGGACGTCCCCCAGAATCCATGGGGCAGCGGCCCAACTCCCAGCGCTGTGAGATGGTGGGCAAACCGGTCACCCTCTCTGAGCCTTTCCTCCCCTGTATCGTGGGGGGGGGGGGGGGGAACCGCGTGTTACACGGAGGTAAACGAGAGGACCACATGGGCCCTCGTGCAGGCACAGGACCGCTGCTCCAGGCCAGGGGTGCCAGTGGTGATGCAACCACTCAAATGACAGGCCGCGCATTAGAGAGAATCCGTGAGGGCCCATGTTACCCCCTAGAGGAGCCAATTTCAGGAACAACGGGACAAGCGATGCTGGCAATGTCACGGGAAAGCAGCAGGTTAGTAGTAAAATCAGTGTGGACAGGGATTTGAGAATACATTTCAAGAAGCATAAAATATACCAATAGTTTTTTGACCTTGGAACCACAGTTCTAAGGGGAAGTGACCCTAAAGACATCATCAGAAAGCAAGCGAGCATGTGCACAAAGCCATGGCGGCGGCATCATGAGAACGTGCTCTGGCGGACGTCCCCGGAAGGCAGGCTGCCAGCGAAGGCAAGTGGGCAAGCCTTCTTCCTGGGCTCCTTCCCTGCAGTCTGTGCATGAGGAGTCTCTCGGGGCCTTGAGAAGAAAACCCATTTTTAGCAAGTGTGGACAGAAGGTCAATCGGGCCCCGGGCTGTAATCAGTGGCCTTGGGGACACAGTATATCCTGCTCTGCAGGGGGAGTCTGCTCCTCATGAAGACCCACAAAGCGACAGGGACCCTCACTGGGCCGGGCAAGAGAAGGGACGCCCACTAGTCAAGGCTCCTGGCCTCTGTGCCCTCACTTGCGTGACTGCAGCTGGAGAATGGGCTCTTGGGGACCCAAGGGGCTGAGCTCCTAATGCTCCCAATGCCCCGGAGACCCACGCTCCGGCTCAAAGTCAGGCCGGAGAAGAGAGGGAAAAAGCACTGGGGCAGTGGGGGAAGCACGTATCATGAACAATGGCGGGGGGAGGGCCACGCCTGTGATGTTTTATTATCCTGACGCCCAGTAGGGCGGGTCCCCCCCTGAGAACGAGCAGACTGCGGCCAAGGGACAGCACAACCCTGGGGGCAGCCGGAGGATCCACGGTGCCCTGGGAAGGGGAAAATCTGTTCTTAAAGCAAATGTGGAGTAGACCCGGGGCAGGGGGTGGAATACAGCTGCTACCTCTGTTTACTTGCTGTTTGGTGTGCGGATCCCACAGAGTCTGAGCGGGTATTAAAGTCGCTCTGATGTGCAGACGAAGAAGCTAAGGCGTGGGGACACTGCGGGTCCGGGTTGGCCAGGACCCTGCAGGGAAGGAGCCAGGGCCTGTCTCTCAGGCACACGGACTCCGACTGAGAGGCTGCTGGCCACGAGAATCCCACACAGCTGCGGAACGGAGTCGCTGGGAACCAGGAGCCGCACTCACCACTCCTGCGTGATCCGCGTCTGCAGCTCGGGGAGAAGGAAGTGCCCATGGAAGCGATAGATGGAGGAGATGTTGGAGAAGATGCCTGTGGTGACCTCCGAAGGGATGCCTGCTTCCGTCAGCTGGGTGCAGAAAACCTGGGGGTGCAGAGGCCCAGGAGCGGGCGCTGAGGGAGGGGCTGCTACAGCTGCCTTCACGCAGGGGGCTCGGGAGAGGCTGCCACGGACTCCTGTTTTCTTCCTTTTTTTTTTTTTTTTTTTAAGATTTTATCTACTTATTTGGTGGAGAGAGACACAGCGAGAGAGGGAACACAAGCAGGGGGAGTGGGAGAGGGGGAAGCAGGCTCTCCGCTGAGCAGGGAGACCGATGCGGGGCTCGATCCCGGGACCCTGGGACCATGACCTGAGCCGAAGGCAGACGCTAAACGACTGAGCCACCCAGGTGCCCCTGGCCTCCTGTTTTCTTAACGAACCTCAGCTTCATCAGATGGGCTCAAACCTACGGTTTTAAAGCAAGCTCCCTTGCAGCTAGGGACTGCGGCTGAGGCAGACACAGTCCTCTGCTGACGGGGACAGACCGTCCTGCCTCCGCCCACCTCTCAGGGGAACTGGAGGGTCCCGATTCCCCTTCTCCACTCTGTGAGCTACAAACAGAAGCAACACCTGGCAGAACTCTGGGTCCGCCGGAGGTTTACTTCCTGTGCTCCTAAACCCCGGGCTGCTACCGGGAGGCCGTTTACATGCTCAGATAATGCAAATGCCAAGAAGAACCACCCCCCCCCCCCCGCCCCCCCACCGCCCAGGTGACAGGACAGGACCTTCACCCCAGAGCCCCAGGCTCAGACAGCAAAAAAGAGTTTCTGGAGGAGACTCACAGTCGCCTGAGTTTTAGTGTGAAGTCACTCATACTCCGGCTGGAAGGCCTAGCCAGCGCTAAGAGACAGGGACTTTGCCTCTGACACTGGCAGCGCACAAAGGCGGGATCCCACCCTGGGGGCTACCTGGTCTAGCAGGTGCAGCCGCTGCACGTAGGTCTCCTCGGTGTGCAGGAGCTCCTGGGCGATGTGGAGCAGCTTCTGGGGCTCAGAGCACTGCAGAGAGAAGAAACACGGTGCCCGGTGCCCTGGGGAGGCGGGGTCTGACACTGGGGGCCATCAGGGGACCTGGGGGCCGGAGGAGGCCACTAGCACTGGGGCAGGGGGCTCAGTTCTCACAGATGGACTTTTTGGGGAGGTTTCTGGGGAAGGCACAACAGTCCCTGCCAACCCCCCCCCCAAAAGCTTTGCATCCCAGAGACAACTCTGCCCTCCCGAGACCCTGACCACACAGCAGCCACATCAAAATATTCTGTGGCCTGCTATCAGCAAGATGGCTGACTAGAAAGCTACAGGCCCCCCCTTTCCCCAGAGACATGGCACCAACAACATACAGACCACAATCCCTCCATGAGAACTCCAGAGAAGAGCTGAGAAGCTACCGCCCCGAATCACAGTAAAACCAAGAGGGGATTCCAGCAAACGGGAAACCCGGCAACAACCGGCATGCCCATTTGTGTCCCTCCCCAGGCGCCATAGCATGGCCCACGGGAGAACGTAGTCCCTCCGCTGGAGGTCCCCGTTCAGGGCAGAAATGAGGCGGTGAGCCGCGCATCCAGCGCCCTGGCTGGTCTGGGGGCCGCCCGAGGAACTGCTGGCTCCTGTCTGCCGGACTGGGGACGTCACCTGTGCCAGAGTTTTGAAAGCCCTAGAAACAGAGGCTAGCTGCGCCTGCGAGAGAAGGCTCTAAGTTCAAGGTGTTTTATGTAATTTCAATAGTAACCACAAGGAAAATATCTACTGAATATACACAAAAGGAAACGACAAGAGGATCAAAACATACCATTACAAAAATTCAATGAAAAATAAGGCAGGCTCTAAGAAAGGGACAAAAAAGCCATAAGATATGCAGAAAACAATCATCGAAATGGCAACCATCCCTTGCCTAAAATTAATATAATATCATTTCTTACTTTTAATTTCTCTATGCTTGATAAAAGATAAAATAAAAAGGTATATATGTCCTTTTGCTTTAGGTATATCTCTTACAAGAAACACATCATTGGATTTTAATTTTTAACCCAATATGAGAGTACTGTTCTTTTAACAGGGGACTTTACCACATTTTTTGGGTCATTATTGATATATTTAGCCTTAACCTCTTTCATCTTGCCTTAAAAACTTTTTTTAAAGTTTGCTTGTTATTGTTAGGGTGATGTATGGAATTGTCGAATTACTATAGTGTACACCCAAAACTAAAATAACACTGTATGTTAACTAACTGGAATTAAAATGAAAACTTCAAAAAAAAAAATGACAACTGTCCCTCCCTATCAGTAATTACTTTAAATGTAAACGGATTAAACTCCCTAATCAAAAGACAGGATTGGCAGAATGGATTTAAAAACTAGCATCCAACTACCTGCTGCGCACAAGACACTCACTTCAGATTTAAGGACACACACAAGCTGGAAGTGGAAGGGGAAAGATCCAGCATGCAAACAGAGATCAAACGAGAGTAGCAATGGGTACACTGGTATCAGAGAAACAAGACTGTAAGTAAGAAACCGCTACCAGATACAACGAGTTACATCATATGATGATAAAAGGACCATCTCTTGGAGAAGACAGAACAATTACAAATACTCAGGTACCGGGGCGCCTCACAGGCTCCATCCGGAGAGTGTGGGACTCTTGATGTCGGGGTCATGAGTTCGAGCCCCATGTTGGGTATAGAGAGGACTTAAATTAATAAAAAACTTTTAAAAGTTCAAGCAAGTATTTATGCACCAAACCTTGTAAGTCCTAAATATAGGAAGCAAACTTTGAAGCAGCAGCATGGTACTGGCCAGGACATGCAGACAGAGTGTCAGTAAGGAACAGAGGGTGTGAACAGACACACAGACACAGACCCCTCCACCCAACAACAGGAGAAGGCACATTCTTCTCAAGTGCACACAGAACAGTCTCCAGGACGGTCTACGTATCAGGCCCCCAAACAAGCATTAACAAACTTCAGGTTGAAACCATATAAAGTATCTTTCCCAATCTCAATAGAATGAAACTAGAAATAAATAGCACAAGAAAAACTGGGAAACCCAGTGATAGGTAGAAATTAAACAACTCTTCAAGAATGGTGGAAGAAGTCACAGAGGAAATTAGAAAAATAGCTTGAAACAAACACCAAACACCAAAACTTATGGGACGTAGCAAAGGCCACTCAGAGGAACGTTCATAGCCGTAAATGTGTGTGTGAAAAAGGAAGAACGATCTCAAATCAATGAGGTAACTTCACACTTCAAGAGATCAGAAAAAGCACACACTAAAGCCAAAGCAGTCAGAAGGAAGGAAATAACAGAGATCAGAGATAAATGAAACAGAGAACAGAAAAACAATGGAAAAAATCAACAGAACAGAGTTGTTTTTTGGAAGGATCAACAAAATTCACACACCCTTAACTAAATTAAGAAATAGAGAAGTCTCAAATAAGTAATATTAGAAATAAAAGAGGAAATAGTACAACCGACATCACAGAAATGAAAAGGATCAAGAAAGACTGATGTGAACAATTATGTTCCAAAAAAATGGACAGCCCAGATCAACGGATAAATTCCTAGAAACACACCAGGACTGAAAACATGAAGAAACAGGAAATGTGAATGACCAACAATGAGTAAATGCATTGAATAAGCAATAAAAAAACTTCCCAGCAAAGAAAAGCCCAGGACCAGATGGCTTCACTAGAAAATTAATACCAATCTTTCTCAAATGCTTCCAAAACACTGAAGAGGAGCCAACACCTCTAAGTGCCACCCTGATGCCAGAGCAGGCAGAGACCCTACAAGGACGCTGCAGATGGAAAGCCCTGGCGCAGACTGACACCAGCAAACCTGACTCAACAGTACAGATGAGGACCGGACACCATGACCAAAGGAGGTTTATTCAGGGCCTCAACACATGATGAGAGACCCTCATGATGACCCGAATCGACGCAGAAGCAGCATCTGACAAGATTCACTGTCCCTCTGTGACAAAAACAGCAGTAGCTGGGACTTCCTCCGCATGACAAAGGCTGACTTCCCGCTACCTGGGTGGGGGACGAAGGCACAGGGCCCCGGGGCTCCAGGTGCACACCTCACCCCGAGGGCCAGGACGGGCCAGTGCCGACGGAGCCGACAGACAGACCCAGAAGTGTCGGCATCTCTGCATTACAGACACGAGGGCTTGGGCCTTCCCCCAGAGCCTGTGTGGGCAGGAGCGGAGCAGGCCTGGGGTGTGCACTTGCCCCCAACCACCTGGGAGACCGGGGCAGCCAGCTGAGCTTCCCCCCGCCCCCCCCCCCCCCGGGAGCACACCTCGAGAGCCACGGGTGGTGTGGCTCGCAGTAGCCACATCACTCAGTTTCTATGTGGTAGGATGTCTGCCCATCTTGTGTTCTTGTTGACCCAAATGGTGTGCTCTTCACGCAAACCAGCCTCCGCAGAACCACCCCAGCCCCTCCGTGGGCTCGCACAGGCTCCCCTGCCCTGGTCACCCAGGACCAGGTGCCACACATCTGGGACAGCTTCTGTGCAGGCAATCCTAAAGCTGCTCACCCTGCCTCACCTGCTCCTTCCCACAGAGACCACAACACAGGCTCTCGCGCACATTTCCACCCTCTCTGCTTCCTGACCCACTCTGGTCCTTCACAGGTGGCCCCGGGGCCTGGCCCGCCCCTCCTCCTAGGAACTGTAAGTAGCAAACTATCTTCTCATGACAGTTGTCCCCTGATCTATTGGTGTTACCATACCCAAATAATAACAAGACCTAGCTTCAAACACGCCCCGCCCTCCGAAGTTGGCTCACAACAGTGCGGGCACGAGGCTGCCCTTGGCCCACCCTTCACCCGCCAGGCCTGTCTTGTCGCCAGTACTGTGTCCACCGGGCCAGTAGATCTGGCATCTCCTGCGCTGCTCGTGGGACCCGGTCACTTACACCATTCTCCCCGCACAGGCGGTGTCTCTGAGCCAGGGGCCCCTGGCTCCATTTCCTCATCCCCACACATCCCAGTGCAGAGCTCGGAGCCCAAGATGCTGTCGGGGTGCACATGGGCTCTCGCACAGCAGACCCACCATGCCATGGGCACAGCTGCTTCCTGGGGCGTCTGCTCGGGGCTCCGTTCCCACCCCTGCCACGCCCCATGGTGACCCTCGGTTCCCGTTCATAACACAGGAGCTCTGCAAGGTGGGCAGCCAGCCCTGGCAAAGGATGTGGTGGTGGCTCCGTGAGCAGCCTACCACCATGGCCCCAGGGGTGGGGTCCCTGTTCCCCTGTTTGGACACAGAACCTAGGCCTGGGGGTGAGGTCATCACTGAGGTGCTGGGGCCCCTGCCCTCCCTGCCGACCCATCGCCAGGCCTCTCTGACCTCACAAACCCTCAGAAAAGCCCCTGCCACCCCAAGACGCGAGGGCGGCCTACCTTGGCCGGGTCCGCAGGGGCCTCCGGGGGGGCGTCCTCGGGGTCAGGCTCCTCACCGCTACCTTCGCCCACGTCGCTATCGGCCGCCTCCTGCAGGGCCTTGCCTTCTGGGGCTGCGTCTAGGTGCGGCCCCGGGACTGCGGGGCCCCGGCCTGCCTCGCTGCCCTCCTCACAGGGGAACTGGTCACTAGCCATGCTGCAGGACGGACTGTCGATCCCACTGTCCCGGTTGGGGAGTTTAGCAGCACCGTTCAGCTCCCCCGAAGGGCCTGTGCCTGCGGGGCCATTCCCTGCAGCAGCTGGGCTGCCAGGGCTCCTGGGGTCAGGGTCCTTGCTGTGGGCTCTAGGCCCGAGTGGCAGTGCTCGCAGCTTCCCTGGGTCTGCCCTCGGGAGCTCCAGGGAGGAACAGCCAGGCCCAGAGTTCGGCTCCCCCAGGGCAGCGACAGGGGCCTGGGCTGTTGATGAGCCCCCTCCTGACTCCATCCTCACAGCTAAGCTGCCTGAGCTCCGTGGGGAGCTGGCCGGGGGGCTGCCTGTGGGGGGAAATGAGCAGGGTCAGTGCCAGCCAGGCTTGGACCACCCCTGCACGCAGCCCAGAGCGCAGCCCCCAGGCATGTCCCCCCAGAGAAGGGCGGAGGTGGGAGCGGACCGTGTGCGAACAGCCCACACAGCTCCAGCTGGGTCCTGTCCAGGCAGGCTTTGGGGAATGGCAAATGGAAAGCATTTTAAAAATAAATTTCTTCTGTTTAAAAAAAAAAAAAAAAAGGAAAGAAGGAAGGAAAAGAGACAGAGAAAGAGAAGGAAACAGGGAGGAAAGGAGGAGGGAAGGAATCCCACAGCGTGAAGCCACCTGCCACTCAACATATTTAAACCACACGCACAAAAATAACCATCGTGAGCATGGTGGGTCAGGTCAGCTGGGTGCTCCGCACCCTGGGATGTGGTTCTGAGGGGCCCCCTCGGCATCACTGCGGCCCGCACCATCCAGACCCTCCCCGGGCCAGGGAGGCCAAGGCTTTGCCCCAGATTCCCCCCCCCCCCCCCCGCAAAGCTTCCTGGAGCTGCTTGTTGCTTTCCCTGCCCCCCTCTCCTGGACGCCGGCACAGAGGAGAGGCGAGTGAGGAATCGTGGGAGAGGTGAGGGGGATGGAGCCAGGGAAGATCGACAGTCCCCAGAGTCTTCCTTTGACCCCACTCACCTGGTGCCCAGGTCTCCAGGGAGGGCTCTGCTCTTGGCTCCCTGCCGGCCATGCTCGGGGTCTGGGTTGGCTGCCTCAGGCTGTGAGCATGAGCGGGGCTGGGAGGCTGGCTGAAAATCTCCTTCCTGTCCAGCAGGTTTGGAACAGGGGTCCTGAAACAACAGGATAGGAGCATGAAAGCTGCCTTCTTCACCGCACCTGCAGGGGCCAGGTGTCAGACCAGCTCCAAAGGCAGAGAGTGGAAGGGCAGCTCCGTGGCCCCGCCCAGCGTGGCCAGCCCTGGACAGGTCATGGGCCGCAGGCAGACGGAGCACGTGGCTTCCTGCTGAGTGCAGGGGCAGCTCTGAGTGCCCAGCCCGAAACTCCAGGCCAGAACTGACCATCCCCGCCCGTAGCGCCCACGCCAGAGAGGTGGGGACCCACCCGTTGTGTAGAGGGCCAGGGGGCACCTCCCAGCCACACCCAAGCACCCTCCTGACACCTGCACACACAGGCACCCAGGGCTCACACCCACGATCAGCCTAGCGGCCCACAGCTCCAGCACACACTCCCCTCCAGGCCGAAGAACCATCCCTGGACACACAGCTCTCCCTCACTCTCACACAGAGCCATAAACGTGTCCAGAGCCTGCCCCTCGGTGCCTCGCAGGCGGGAAGACCTCCAGGCAGAGTGCGGGAAGCGCTGCTGCCACGCTGGGACTGCTGAGCCCAAGAGGCCCTGGCTCCGCCTGTGACACCTGGACACCGCCGCACAGCCGGCTTGCCATGTGGCCAAACTGCCCCGGGGAGGACCTCTCTCTAAGTGACGGCAAAGCCGGAGCAGGGTGCACACGCATCGCGGCCCCGGCCATGTTCTTGACGGGCTTAACGGGGAGAAATAAGAAGGGCTCCAAACAGAAAGGACGTGCTTTTCTGCATTCCTTTCATAGCACAAGAGATAAACCCGGGTTCCCTGCCCAGCACGCAGACATGACACAGCCCTGCAAACGCGCCGGTGGAATGCCGGCCACGCGCTCAGCCTCTGTGTGTCCAGTGTGGCCTCCGGAGGCAGGTGGAACCTCTGCAACCCCACCTCAGGGTGCCCGCTTCTGGTTGCCCTCTGCCAGGCAGTGAAGCACAACGCCCCCGACAGGTGAAAACTGGTGCAGTGCGCCCTTAGTCGCCGTAATTCCTGCAGGGACAGGGCCCCGCATGGACCCGAGGGACAGTGCAGGAGACCAAGCAGGAGGAGGTCACGGGGCAGAGCACTGGAAGGAGAGCCCCTTCAGGGGGCAGAGGCTCCCCACAGGGAGCTCTGCTCAGGTCCCAGGACGCCCACCCGTTTACTAGCAGCATCACTGCTTCCCCGAACAGTGCTCTGAGCCGTGACGAGAGCTCGAGCCAGGGCAGCCGTGCATGCGTCCACAGATGCGGACACACACCTCCAGCTTCCAGAGGTGAAAGCCCCCAAGTGTGAGCTTGAGGCCTGCAGGAGGGGGACTTGTAGACGCTGTAGAAGATGAGCAGGTCTGGGGGGAGAGGGGGACAGCAACAGAAACCATCCACACTGAAGCGCACACAGAGAGCGACGGGAGCAAACGTCCTGCAGCACAACATACATGTAGCTGGAGTCCCAGAAGGGGAACGGGCAGGAGGTGTCTGCAGAATAACGACCACCGTGGTGAATCCTAACAAACACCAAGGAAGATGATACACAAACCTCTCCAGGACACTGAGCGATGGCTCCGGAGAGACCTGTGCACAGTGGAAGCCGACGGGCAGAAGACAAGGGACACACCTGCCTTTCCGTCTACACAGAGTTCCAGGAGACACACATGAACCGGTGGTCTGGGACGATGCACGGGCTCTTGCCGTCGTGACTGGGGAGACCGTCTCACGGGTACGCACGCATGTTGAGACATCAGGTTTGCACCGTGCACACGCACGGTCCACCGTGTCAGTATAGCTCACAGATGACGATGCCTCCGACTTGAGCCAACTTGGCAAGTCGATGCTCCCCAAGTGCCATCTTTTTTTAAGTTTTCATTTATTTATTTGAGAGAGAGCACGGCGAGAGAGCAATTGCACAAAAGCAGGGGGAGCAGCAGAGGGAGAGGGAGAAGCAGGCTCCCCACTGAGCTGGGAGCCGGACGCGGGACTCGATCCCAGGCCCTGAGATCATGACTGGAAGGCACACACTTCACTAAAGTGAAGCCACCCAGGCGCCCCCCAAGTGCCACTTTTACAGAAGGGACAGGGGTCGGGCCGAGCACAGGTGGCAGGCCCGCAGCCTGGGGAGGCTCCAGCAGCCCTGGTGCCCACCTGGTCATTCCTATCCCGAGGAGTGGGGTGCACCCTTCCCCTGGAGACCTGTGAGCCATGACCACCTCGTCTTCCAAGGGCAGCAGAACCAGCTCAGCCAGACAGGAAAGCCCAAAGCTCAACACAAAGATGTCCCACAGGGAGCCGAGTGTGGGGTACAACAGTGGAGACCACCGCCCCCAGTCTGATTCAGGAAGCCGTGGGATGCAGCCCACGGCCTTGCTCACCGTGGGACTGGTCTCCCCGCTGCCTTTCCACGTCCAAGGTCAGCACCAGAGAAGGCCAGCCCAGGTCCCACCTGCCCTCCACACTGCATGGGGGAGCAGGGGCTCTGGGGGAGGGAACACACATACGCACACGTGCCCACACCTACACACGTGCTTCCGTACCACACACACATGTGTGCACACATGCACCACGTGCCAGGAGCCATTCTCAGCACCTCTGTACACTCGCACTCACAGACACCAAGGTGGGTGATGTTCTGTGTTTCAGATGAGGAAGCCAAGGCTGCCCCTGGCCATGCTGGCCTGGAGAACCAGCCCCTGGACTCCGGGCTGGGCTCCAGGCTCATTCTGACACATCCAGGGCCAGGGTGGGGGTGGGTACGAGCACAGGAGGAGCCACAGAGCTGTCGTCAGCCATCTCTCTCTGGCCCCGGCTCTCGCCTTAGAGACGCTGAGCCCTCAGCTGAATGAGGCTGGCTCCTGCCAACCCCAGGAGACTCCGCCAGGGCCCGGAGCCCCGGACACCTTAGGCCGCTACCACCCAGCATCAAAGCCCCAGCACCGAGCCTGGGGGAGGTTCGGGCGCTGGAGAAGGATGGAGAAATTAAATGCGCAGGGCGCTGTGGACCACTTACGTGGCTCTGGAGCTCTGGCACTGCCCGGTGGCTGCCCGAGACAGGCAGGGACGGTCCTGCACATGGGCCACAGGGCCGAGCACTACCCAGCCCCACCTGCTGCTAGATGTTCCCTCCTCGGGAGCAACACGGGCACCCGGCTAGAGCCCCCGCCATCCCCGTCTCTTGCCGCCTGGCACCTAGCATCCTGTCTGCTCCCTACTGACAGCAGCTACCTCTGGTTGGCCTCTGAAACTGTCCCACCTGACCGGCACCAGCCCTAGGATTGTTTGAGATGACGATGCTTAGTGGGGCTGCTCTCTCCCCACCAAGCTCGGGTGGTTGCTCACATGCAGCAGGTCACCTGAACAAGTCTGAAAATACACAGGGAGGTCCCTGTGCCACCACACCTGCACACAGGTCCACGCAGGGAGACGAGGCTGCAGAACCTATGAGGCCATGTAGCAGTAACCAGAGCTGCTTCGCTCCAGGGTCAGGCTCTGGAAACACAGCCCTTCTCCTGGGGCCTCAGCCTGGGGTCTCCATCCTGTCCGCTGAGCACACAGAGATTGGCACAGATGGTGGGGTACCACGTGTTCTGGGATGCTGTTGGGGTCAGTGAGACCTGGGGCCGGGGGCTGCAGGGCAAGCTGAGCACAGAGAAAAGGAGACAGATCAACAGGGCACCGTCCCTGTGTGCTGGGACGCCCTCCTCAGCTCATACCATCGCTTAAAGTTACCGTGCTTTCAAATGCTGTTCGAGTGACACGTCCTTTTTAGAAAACTTAGAAGTTGCAGAAAAACAAAAAGGAAATAAAAGCTCCCTGTCCCTGTGGCACTGGGATGCCTGAGTGGGCAGTGGCCTGTGGGCTGAATGGCCCAGTGGTGGCTCCTAGGGGGGCTGCAGGTTTTCTTAGAGATGCTGCTTTTGTTCCAATACAGAATTCCAACACCTGGTCCTCAAGAACGCTTTTCTCCCAGGAGAACTGAAAGCAGAGAATTGAACAGATACGTGCGCGCCCGTGACCACAACCGCGTTCTTCGCAGCAGCGGCAGCTCGCGTGCACAGGAGCCACAGAACGTTCCTCAGCCCGCAAGAGGCAGGACACTCTGACACCTGCCACAGCATGGACAGGCCTTGCGGACACGAGGCTGAGTGCCCGTCCCAGAAGGACAAGCACCGGGTGAGGTCCCTGGAGTCATCAAATCACACAGACAGAGTGGATGGCAGGTGCCAGGGGAGGGGGGTAGTGCTTAATGAGGACACAGTCCCAGTTGGTGAAGACGGAACATTCTGGAGACGGACAGGGAGGATGGCTGCACCGTGCGAACACATGTAAGGCCGCTGGACAAAGTGGTTTGGATGACAAATTTTATGTCACGTGTACTTTACCACAGAAAAACAGCTTTAAGAAAAGAACGTGTTTTAGAAAATTCTCATCAGAAGCTGTGTGAATGAGGGCTAAGCCAACAGTGATTCAAACGCCTAGAACTTATGGCCTGCCTGGGTCCTGGCCTAGACTCGCACACCCCCAGAAACCCCTGGGCGCCCCCGCAGGCACGCGGCTGTGGCGAGGGCCTGGCCCAGACCCAGCGCTGCCTGAAAACCTCCTGACCTGCTGCTACTTATACCGCCCCGGCCCTGCTGCCCTGCCCTCCAGAGACCCGGCCCGGGGGGCGGGGGGTTGCTGACACAGATGGGGGGGCGGGGGGCCCTGACACAGATGGGGGAGGGGGCTGCCGACACAGACCCAGAGGGAACAGACTGCGTCCAAGCTCCACCAGGCTCCCCCCATGTGGCCCCCACCGAGTCAACAAGGGCCTCATGGGGCCTCCTGTGTGGATCCAGGGAGATGGTCGTGCATCGTGCTGCTGGCCTGAGGCTCGGCGCCAGTGATGGGCTGCTACCACTTACCAGCTGGGCCTCCGGGGACAAGTTGCGCTTGACGATCCTCAGTTTTCTCCTCTGTAAAACGGACATAACTGCCCTGCAAAGTTCCCAAAGCCTGAGGCGGCGCACAGCACTGGACCCCACCCGGCCACATCCTATGTGTTTGGCAGCCCAGCAAACATACACGGCCAGAACAGCTTGCCAGGCTGATGGGCTTCGGCCACTGATGCAGCCTAAAGCTCCCAGGGCCCTGTCACCGGCTCCATGCTGCAGGACTTGCTGAGGCCACGCCAGGGCACAGTACCGATGATGTGTGCCCAAAGCTAGCTTAACAGAAGCTCCCAGACAGCAAGCCCGGAAATGCACTGGGTCCCGCGCAAGGAGTCACGACAGAAGAGCTGGTGCAGGCTCATGGGACCACATGACACGCAGAACACATGGCACGTGGGTGCACAGCACGCAGGTACACTGCACGCAGGAACCATGTGCACGGGGCCGCACGACACATGGGCCGCACGGGCATGGGGCCGCACGGCGCACAGATGCACACTACGCAGGAGCACAGCACACAGGACGCATGCACACGGGGCCGCACGACACGCAGGACGCACACGCACGGGGACGCACAGCACGCAGGTGCCCAGTACTCGGGTGCGCAGGACACACGCGCATAGGGCCGCACAGCACGCAAGACGCACGCGCACGGGGCCACACGGCATGCAGGTGCACTGCACACAGGACGCACGTGCGGACCCCGTGGGCTTGCAAAACCGACCACCTGAGCTGCTTCCGCTTAATCTTTTCACTTATACATAATGTTCTTCTTTTCCTTCCTAGTTTTATTTTCTACTATTAACACTCGCATTCTCGTGTGCTTTATTTGTATGTCCCATTCTGTTTTTGTTTCGCTGTCGTCCGGGGCTGTAACTACAGACACCAAATCACTGTGTGTTGTGGTGGAGCACAGACCGGTCCCCACGCAGCAACCAGCTGTGCAGCAGAACAAGCTGCGTCTGGGCGGGCCCGCGAAGCTCTGGAGCCCTGATGGTGACCTAGTGTCGGACCCGCGTGCACAGGGCAGAGGTCCTAGGCCGACCTCCGGCACCCTGGGCTCCCCATGCTTATGTCTGAGACATTCACCATAAGACCTAGTGAAACGAACAGACGAGAACCTTCCAAAAGCTTCCCACTGCACGGAGATCCTGACCATGCTCCCGGGGCCACCCTGTGTGCGTGCAGCCTGGCCCCACTCACTCCAGGGGTCAATGCCGCTGGGGATGGGGGAGGCTCCGCACGGACACCCCCCATCACTCTCACTGCTGCCCTGGGACCCCCGCCTGGGGTCACTCTCACTGCCGCCCCGGGGGGGGAGGCCTCCCCACGAGGACAGGTCTCATCTGACTGCACAGTGACCTGCCAGGTTATTGTGCAAAAGGGAGACCAGGCAGCAGGTTCACTCTCCCAAAGCCACACACTCGTGGGGGCTAGAGCATCACATCCTGGGTGCACATGCACTTCATGGGGGTCCACTGGAGCCCCCAGAGCCGACGGGAAAGGTCAGTCACTGCCCACCTCACTGGATGCCTACGTGGTGACCAATCATCACCACCATACCTGTGATCCCAGACGGAGGGAACAGAGTCCCAGACAGAAGGAACAGCATCCCAGGGGAAGGAACAGAGTCCCAGGCGGAGGGAACAGCATCCCAGACAGAGGGAGCAGGGCAAAGGAGAATCAGCCCAGCCATCTGGAGAAGTGTACCTGGAGACTGAGGAGGTAGAACGTAGGGGTTGGAGCCAGGATGGGTCTCCCAGCCGTGGGCAGCCAGGGGACCGTGCAGGTGAGTGATGCTCCATTCAGGGCTGGGTTCACGTGTCCTACAGTCTGACTTCCACACTCACCCCCTTTACTGAGGTGCCTCACTCTCCTCATCTGTCAGTGGGGGTCATGAGAACCCACCTGGGACAGGTATGGAGGATGTGGGGAGGCCGGTGCTCCCAGCAGCTGCACCACTGTCACTGTTCGGAGTCCAAGGACATCCCCATCCCTGGGCTCTCGAGGGGCTCAGGGCAGCAAAGCTGCCATTAGCTCCCCATCTGAGCTCTGGCCTTCACAGACCAACTGAAGGTCAGGCCTCTGTGGGTCAGAGCACACAGTCCTGTCCAGCTTCGGGGGCCCCTGAACTTTTGGAGGTGCTGGCCTTTGTGGGGAGACAGACATCAAAGCCAAGGAGGGGAACCAGGGCCTCTGGCCTCCTGCAAACACCCAGCTGGAGACAAACCACTTCCTCCCCGCGTACCCGACCCCGCCCGGCCCCAGCGAGCTGTCAGGCTCTGAAGGTGTAAGTGGGGCCCAGCTGGGCAGCATGCAGGCCAAGGCCCAGGGCTCCCGATGTCTCCTCTCTTTTAGGAGTAGCCAAGTGCTCAACCAGTTGCCTGCAAGCCCTGAGGGTCCCAGGAGCCAGGTGCTCTGAGTACAGCCGCGCCCCTGAACACACCCCTGCTCTGCACAAACACGGCACCGTCTGGCTCCGCCCCGCCGCCTTCCAGGACGTTCCCCCCCAGGAGTCGGCGCCTGGAGTCGGCAGGGTGGGCATCCCAGGGTGTCCTCCTCCGCAGTAGCACCACCACAGCCAAGCCCCATCGGTGTCTAAACTGCATCAGATTGCCGAGGAACCTTCCAGAGCCACACGTTTTGTGAGAAGGCCTACCCTCCTAGGGACTGCGTGGACCACTCACCCTTCCTCGGCCCAGGTAAAGGAAGACCCGCATTGCCCAGGGCCTCGGGGACAGGTGCGCAGGCTTGGCCCATGTGGGGGTCACCCTGACCCGGGTCAGCCTCAGACCCCGGCCCCTCCTGGGCTCAGTTCATCTTAGCAAGAGTCTGAGGCGTCCCAGACGACACCCAGTGCTGTCCCGGCTGATGGCACGCTTGCTGCAGGCTGTGCCCACAACACGCTGGCTCTTCACAAATCAAGCCAGGGGTACCCCAGGAGCCAAAGGAGCACAGACACACCACTCACCCACCGCCACATGGCTTCCTGCCTGGAAGCCACCAACCCCCAGCTGCTCCTGCTCTCAACCCCCTCATCCCCAAAAGTGCCCCTTGCAGGAGCTGCACAGGCCCTGGGGGCCACTGAAGACCCCAGGGCTGGCACCACTCACCTGCTGTCCCGGGAGGGCGCACTTCTGCCCAGGGCTGACTTCAGGCTGCAGCAAAACACAACTTCCTTTTGCGGGTTTTGCAATACGGGTCACCAGAGACGGTGCCTTCGCATTTCCGTATCGTCACACGCCCAAGTTCACCGGTTCCCCAGCTGCCTCCTCTGTGAAAATACAGCCCAGGCGGGCTGGAGAGCTGTCCAGGCCCACCGAGAGCCTCTGCACCACGGCCTGTGGCGGTTTAACGGCGCCCTGAGCCGTCCCAGGGTGGAGGCCACGCTGGCCGCAGCCTTCCCCCTCCACCGCGCCTCATGGGCTTCTGGGCACAGACCTGCGGGTACCCGACACCGGGGCCCTCAGGGGGTCCAGCAGGCCTGAGCAGGCCCGGGGACCCTCAGAGGAGCACCCTTGTCACGGGGCAGCTCGGCGACCCCAGGAGAAAGTAAGTGCACGAAGACGTGCAATCCTACAGAGCTTAGAGCGTGAGCTCTGCACGCGTTCCAACAGTGGCTTGTTCGTCCCGCCCTGCACGCTTCTTGAGACACAAACGGATTTCTTTGAGCCTTGGTGTCCTCGTTGCTGGCAGGGGGTCACCGTGGAGCCCCCCCCAGGGGCGGCGCCTCGCAGCCAGGGAACACGCGAGCGTGAGGAAGTGGGCACAGGGCGGCTAACAAGGGCGTTTCTCCAGCCCACGCGGACCTGCCGCGCGCATGCCCAGAGCGCACCGCGGAGGCTGCCCACGCACTCCCCAGGGCTGTCCGCCCAGCAGGGTCGCTCCCGTGCTCAGTTGTTGGGGGTGGGGGGGTGGTCAGGCTGCAGACACTACCGTCCTTCCCTCCAGATGGTCCTCCTTTTAGCCCAGGATTTGAGGAAGTCTGTGAGGAAGGGGCTGACTGACCGGTCAGTGGTAGCGCCGTGCACACGGACACAGGTGCGCCTCCCTCCAGGCACGGGAAGACCCAGGTGAGCTCGCATGGTGCCTACCGTCCGGCCCCCAGCCGCCGCTGAGGACCAGCGCTGCCCCACCCAGCAGGTGACAGGACGGTGGCCCCTGTCTCAGAGGCATTTGGGCTCACACCCCGGCTCTCGGGCTGAGAACCTCAGAGCCTCAGGTCCTCTGCCATAAAATGGGAAGGAGACTGGGCGCACAGAGTTTTTGTGAGGAACGGGGGCGTGGCCTGTGGCGGGGGGAGGGGCCTTCCAGGCGCCAAGAGCAGCACCTGCCACCTTCCCCAGCACGGCCCTTGCCTGCTGACACCTCCGAGCCAGGAGACTGGCAAGGAGACCCCAGAGGGACAGAGCCCTGTTGCGCAGAAATGGCCTACGGAGGCAGGGCTGTGTTCGGGCATTAGCCCAGGTGTCACGACCCAAAGGTGATGGGCAAAAAGTGGAGTGGGGTGCAGCCTGGCTGGAATGCATCAGGCGGGGGACCTCTCGGCCTGGGGGGTGGCACCATCCAACAAGGAACGCACTAGCCCTCGTGTTTCATCGGATAGAATGTTAAGCAGCATACCATGGCCCCTCGTGGCTGTTTCATGGGCACTTCCTTGAGCTCAAGAGCGTGGGACAGTGGTACGGCTTCCACTTTCTCCCAGGGAGTGGAATGAGCACGTGGGCTGGCTCCCGGCAGCAGGCAGGGCCACCAGAGCCATGTGCCTCCTCCAGCCCTGGCCCCTCATTAAACACATTGAGAATTAATGTGTTTATTTCTTTGTAAACAAAACATGTCAGGATAACCAGATTCTCGGGCCACCTGGGTGGCTCAGTCGTTAAGCATCTGCCTTTGGCTCAGGTCATGATCCCGGGGTCCTGGGATCGAGCCCCACATTGGGCTCCCTGCTCGGCAGGAAACCTGCTTTTCCCTCTCCCACTCCCCCTGCTTGTGTTCCCTCTCTCGCTGTGTCTCTCTCTGTCAAATAAATAAAATCTTAAAAAAAAAAAAAAAGATAACCAGATTCTCTCTCCTGCCTTTTAGGAGAATTCTGGGCACAAACAACATTAACATTCAGTGTTTACTGAACACATTGTGGCGCCGCAGTTCGGATCCGACATTCTGCAGTCTGGTATTCTGCCAGGCTCACTTCTGGACAGATGGAGTCTGCTATGTGGGCACGGACACTGGGAGAAGGAACCCTCTGCACTGTCTTTGCAACTTGTCTGCACATCTAGAATTAGTCCAAAATCAAAGGCTTTTAAGTTCAACATTTAGTGTTTCCGTGGTTGGAGCAATCCTGCTGTGGGACCACGAGCCACGTTGCTTCTCTAGAATCTTGTTTCTTCCAGCATTTCACATCCTGAAAAGCTCCCTTGCTCCTCGGTGGTCATGGAGGCAGCACGAGGGACAAAGGATGGTAAAGACAGTCACCAGACACAGAGCAGTCTGTCTGATGTTTACATGTGTGGAGCTGCCTCGACTCAACCCACCCTTGGTTTTGTGGCAAAATGGCTTGGTTTTGTGTTTTTAAGATTCAGATGGCTGGCCCCCATTGGATGAGTCACCTCCATTATTGAGTCTGGGTGAGGGGTGAGGGATGAGTGGGCTGTGGAATGATCCAGAAACTGATAGCTCAGGGCAAAGTTCAGGAACAGCCCGCTCAGGGAAAAGGGAATGTCAGTGGCCCGCACACACGTGATGAGACAGCTACAGCCCACACCCAAGTACCTTCTCTCCCCATCAGGTTAGCAGAGAGCCCTCCACATGATGGGGGGGACAGAAGCGGACATTTGCCCTTTGACCCAGCACTCGCCACTCCAGAAATCGGTGCTGGCTGTACCCGCACAGGTGCACAGCAGCAAGGTACCAGGTGGTTCCTGTGCCAGGGCAGGTAAGAGCAAGGCTGGAAACACCAAGGCCCACCTTGAGAGCCCCGGCGGGTCGACCCCGTGGTCCCCTCCAAGTGCAGAGAAACCCCTGTCTGATGGGTGGAGTGGCCAGACCTCCTCACGGGCAGACACAGACAGTCATTAGGACGGGATGGCCACCTGGCTGCCAGATGTTCTCGTTGTGAGCTCTGTAAACTCTTAAAAACGGTTCTGGGAAAACATGCTCGCCTCTCTACGCAGGGGAACCACAAACAGGGCAAATTGTTGACGCTTGATAAGTGAATTCCTGCATCTTTTCCGTAAGTTTGAAAAACTTAAAAAGCTGTTTAAGATGACTGTCTTACGGATGCAGACAGGATGAGAGTGAAAGCTCTCTCAGATCTTTTTGGTTCTTCAACCACGTAACCATACTGTCTATTTTTCAATTTAATAATTTTCATACGACCATGGTAACAAACACAAATTTTAAAATTCCACTTCTTCTCATGGTTTGTCCCCATGGCAAAGGTGGCACACAGCCAAGACTCAGGCTGGTGCTCCATAGGCAAGCACAGAGGAGCAGAGGGAGCACGAGGAGGAGGAGGCCGGGAGGGAGCACGGAGAGCAGAGGCGACCGGGGAGGGAGCACGGAGAGCAGAGGCGACCGGGGAGGGAGCACGGCTATACCCCAGAGAAGAAGGAAGGCCTGAAAAGGAGCCAGCAGTGTTTGGGGAGCCCCCCGTCCCCGCACCTGTGGACAGCGATCGGGAGCCTGGATGGAGACAGAGCCGACACTAGCCGCTCCAGCCCCGCCCCTGCCACGGCCCCTCCCTGCGTCCGGCCTCCGTCCCCAGTCCAGCTGTATTTGTCGTGGGGAAAACCGGAGATGTGAGTGTCTGACAATGGAGAACTGCTCCGCAGCATGGGTAGGGAGTCTCTCTGGTAAGTACAATGACTTAATTTATTAAGTAAGATAATTACTATAATAACAAATCACATTAAATTACAATAAGACGGGCGCCTGGGTGGCTCAGATGGTTAAGCGTCTGCCTTCGGCTCAGGTTATGATCCCAGGGTCCTGGGATCGAGTCCTGCACTGGGCTCCCTGCTTCTTGGGAGCCTGCTTCTCCCTCTGCCTCTCTCTCTCTCTCTCTCTCTCTCTCTCTCTCATGAATAAATAAAATCTTTAAAAAAAATTACAATAAGATAGGTGGTGTCACACAGGGGAAGAGAGAGGTATCAGTGGAACAGAACGGGGAGTCCAGATGTGCAATCACATGCATGCGGCGGCCGGGTTTTGGCGAAGGTGCTGGGGCTCGGGGCTGGGAAAGGAAAGCCCCCAGAGAGTGTGCTGCCGCCAGTGGACCAACATGAACAGGTGAGCCTTGACCATCTCACACACACACACAAACACAGCTGGAACGAAGCGCAGTGTTAACCCTGAGTGAGACTCTAGAGCTTCCAAAAACGCATAGGTGGAACGCCCACGCCCTGGAGGCCGGCAGGTGTCTCAGGCCTAAAAGCCACAGGAAAAACACTTGATAAACCGAACTTCATCATCATGAGAAACGTGTGCTCATCCAGAGGCCCCATGAAGAAGATGAAAGGGAGAGCCGAGGGCAGGAAGGAAATGTTTGTGATACTCTCTCTCTGACAGGACTTATGCACAGAATATATAAAAATTTCCTACAAATCAATAAAGAAAAAGACAAATAATTCAATAAAAACAAATTGAGGAATAGACTAGACCAGGCACTTGACTTTAAAAAGTTATCTGAATGGACAGTGAGCACCCAGGGAAGCGCTCCATGGCACCTGCATGACGGAAATGTAAGCTAAAGCCTCGGTGAGACTCCACCATGCCCCTCACATGGGGGCAAGGACGCGGGGCAAGCAGGAGTCTGTGACACAGTGCCAACCGAAGTGTAAAATCGTACAACTGCTCTGGAAAACCGCTCCTCATTTTCCCATGAAGTTGAGCATACACCTGCCTATGACCCAGCAGTTCCACTCCCGGGGATCTCCCCAGGAGAAGGGAAAACATCTGTCCACACACAGACCTGGTCACCATGTCCGTCGCAACCCGATTCATCATAAATCAGAACTGGAAATGAGCCAGATGTCCACCAACTGGAGAATGAATCAGCGAAGCGTGCAACCATGTATCAGCGAGATGTGGGTGGATCTCGCAAGAAGCCAGGTGCAAAAGGCTGCTCTAGATGAAGTTAAAGAACGGGCAGAACCAGCACGGGAATTTGGAGCAGCATCACCTCTGCAGCTCTGGGGCGGGGGTATTGGTCTGGCCCGGCTACTGTGACAAAAATCCATAGAACCACAGTGGAAATGCATTCTGTCCCAGTCCTCAGGGCGGAAGTCTGAGATCCAGGTGAGGGCAGGGCAGGTTTCCCCTGAGGCCTCTCCCGGCCTGGGAGATGGGCCACCTTCTCCCCCCGAACCCCCCGCATCCTCACGTGGCCGTCCCTCTGGGCATGTCTGTCCTCACCTCCTCCTCTTATAAGGACACCAGTCACACTGGGTTAGAGCCCTACCTATGGCCTCATTTTAACTAATTACCTCTTTAAGGGTTCAATCTCTAAATGGGGTCACACTCTGAGACACCGAGGTTTAGGATCTCAGCATACGAGTTTTGGGGGACACAGTTCATCCCATAACACCACTTAAGGATGGGAACAGGCAAGGACATCACTGTTCTTGCTCGTCGGAGTGGTGGATGTTCCAGCCACACAATAAGGCAAGGCGAGGAATGAAAACGCACGCAGAGCAAATGGAAGGAATAAAAGTGTCCAAATTTGCAGATGACATGATTGTCTACAAAGAAAATCCCGAGAATCTACAAAAACACTGTTAGAACTAACAAGTGAGTTTGGCAGGTCACAGACACAAAATCAATTCACAAAAATCACCTGAATGTTTATATAATGAACACACAGACACCAAATCTAAAAGACATGATGCAGGGGCGCCTGGGTGGCTCAGTCGTTGGGCGCCTGCCTTCGGCTCAGGTCATGGTCCCAGGGTCCTGGGATCGAGCCCTGTATCGGGCTCCCTGCTCCGCGGGAAGCCTGCTTCTCCCTCTCCCACTCCCCCTGCTTGTGTTCCCTCTCTCACTGTGTCTCTCTTTGTCAAATAAATAAATAAAATCTTAAAAAAAAAATGAAAAAATAAAAGACATGATGCCATTCACACTAAAAAAAAAAAAAGGCTCAAATGTAAATCCAAGAAAACATTTACTAAACTTGTATGCTGAAAACTGTAACATGCTGGTGAAGAAATAAAATTCTAAAAAAAGAGGCATATTGTGTTTATGGACTGACAACATGACAGAAAGATGTCATTTTTCTCACAAATGATCTATGGGTTTATTTCAGTTTCTATCAAAGTCCCAGCAAGGCTTTCTGTCGATGTCAGACGAGCCCATTCCAGAATCTACGGGGAGAGCACAGGCCCCAGGGCCTCTAGGCAGCTGTGACCAGGAGGGACCATGCCTCTGTCACCACAGCAAAGGGAACTGGGTGGTGCTGGGGGGACAGACCCAGGGCTCAACGGGGTACAACAGGGATCCAGCAAGAGCCCCACCAAGGAGGGGGGTGGTTGCCAAAGGTGCAAACGGAGGAAAAACAGCCTTTCCACGAATGGCGTTGGGGCGGTGGGACATCCGCCCGGCAAACAAGGAGCCAGACCTAAACCGCATGCCTGATACGGACACCAGCTCAAAACGGATCATGGATTTAAATGCAAAATGTAAACTAGGAAACCTCAAGAAAAAATAGGAAACAACTTGTGGAATCTGGGGCTAGGTGGGGTGTTTAGATTGGACACCAAGAGCATGATCCGTCACAGGACAGACAACAGATGTGAGCCCATCCCACGGTGAGATTGCGCTCACACCTGCCCGGTCCGCAGCCATAAAAAAGGACGCCAGTGTTGTCCAGGATGTGCTGACACTGGGCCACTCAGACGCGGCACACAAATGGGACAGCCACTGTGGGAACAGCCGGGCAGAGTGTTTTAGGACACGTTCGACCACCCCGGAACACAGCAGGGGACCCGGCGTCCGTCCCACAGAAGGGCAGCCTGCATTCACAGAGGCCCACGTGCCGGCCATTGGGTTGGCCTTCAAGGGGTGCAGGATCAAACGGGGCCCGTCCGCACCCCGGACACATTCAGCGCTCGAGAGGAAGGGATCCGGACACATCAGTCTGGGTGAGTCTCCTGAGATTAACGCCGACTGAAAAAGCCAGTTGGAAAAAGTTGCGAATTCCACTTGCTGAGCATTCTCGAAATGACACAAGTGTACTCATGGGGCGCAGGTTAGCAGGTGGCGGGGGCATGGGAGGGATCCTGGGCGGCTGCGTGCTGCAGACCTCCCAGCTGTGGCAGGCGCTCCACCGTTCTGCCCGACGTCGCCGCTGGGGGAGGCTGGGCAAAGGGTACGTGCCATCTCCGCAGTATCCCTCACAGCTGCGTGTGAACCTGCAGTTACTTATTGCAAAATAAAAAGCTGCATTTTTTGAGTCCCTTGACTGTTAAGAGAAGCAATGAGCTATCCAGGGAAACACAGCAGTTCCTGGAATCCTGAGCATAACCAGAAGTAGAGGTGGCCGAGACCCCCAGGCCTCGTAGCTCCCCCACAAGACCCGGCACACCCCGCCTGCCTCGCTCTCCTCCCTCACCGTGCACGCCCCGCTCGGGGGCACAGGCTGGCCGGTGCTCCCCTCCCCACGCCATCTGGACCTGGCCTCGCAGCCCCTGCGTCCTCACAGACACGGAGTGAACGAGGAGCAGCCGCAGGGCCACCCCTTTTCCCCGTTTCCAGAAGGGGAAGCCGTGTGTCAGGAGGTGAGGTAGGAGCCGGCGGAGGCCACGGCCAAGACGGCCGGCCACCGGCACAGGGCGCGCGGGGCAGCCCAGGGGCGCAGAGCCATGCAAGTCCCATTACCGACGAGGACACCAAGACGGCCGGCCACCGGCACAGGGCGCGCGGGGCAGCCCAGGGGCGCAGAGCCATGCAAGTCCCATTACCGACGAGGACACCAGGGTTCAGGGACGCCCGGAGCCTCACGCAGTCAGTCAGTGGCCATGCTGAGCAGCCACTGCGCATGCTCTGAAAGCAGCTCCCCAAGAGGGAGGCGTGTGAGGACCACGGGGCTGCCTGCCCTCCCCCTGCACGCAGCCCTTCTGCTCATGGCTCACGGGGCCGCGGGGCGCTGGGGGCACCCGTCAGGCCAGGGTGGGACGGTGCCCAGTGCTAACATCTTCTCCACGAGCTGGGCGGGGAGCAAACGGCCGGGAGGGAGGTGGGGTGGGACCCAGCGGGCTTTGGATGGGGGCCCCCGGACACCCACCCTCAGACAAGACCCAGGAAAGGAGCAGGGCCTGGCTGTGGACGCACTGCGACCACTGACCTTCCAGCTCTGGCCTGAGCTTCTGGGGCTGTTCGCTTTCCTCTCCATGCTTCTCAGTAATATACAGATTTTTACAAAGAACGTTTATTATATTTGCAATTGGGAGAAAAGTCAACCTATTTTAAAATAAGACGATAACATCTCCTTCATGGCTCATTTGGGATTCCAAGCCTCCAGCAGCTGCCTCAGAGCCAGCTGTCTCCATGTCTGTTTATATATGGAAAATTTAATTTCTACTTAGCTGTCCTACATTTCTCTGAGGAAAAATGTGGTTAAGAAACCCAAAAGGAAGGGACACGGAGTGCAATTTTGCTTTCTGAAAACACACTTGTGCAGAAAAGTTCTCTAGGTTCCTTTAAACTGAACCTGCATTCTGTTCAAAGACAGAAAACGTTCCCTAAGTTGGGCGCTGCCTCGAATGTCGCTGAGGGTCAGGCAGCTCAGAGGACGGCCGGGTGACCCAGGTGACCGCGGACAGCCCTCCATGCCACACCGGCCTGGGGCGTGTCAGAAGCCAGCATGAGGGCAGTGAGGGTCTGACTGGGGAGCACTCACTCTACCTCCTTATTTAAACAGAACAAAAGCAGTATTGCTCTAAAAATACTCGACGGTTTAGTCACCGCGGCCAAAAGCAGCCTTTGGGATTGCCATGGAGGAGCACCGGTGGCTTCTGACCCTGAGATGGTGTGGTGTCTGAGAGCTTTGCACACGGAGCAGGACAGTTACGAGGGGCCCTGGGGACGGAACCCTGGCCCCAAGTGGAAGTGCCCCCGGCCTGTAACCACTCTGACGCCGGCCACTGAGGGGCTGTTGTGTCTGCGGCCTTTTTTTACCCTGTAAAAAAACCCCACTGTGTATATACAGGCCCGCCTTGGTTTACTGACCCCGCAGATCCTGCATTGCTTACAAACTGAAGGTTCATGGCAAACCTGCCTGGAACAAGTCTATTGGCACCATTTTCCCAACAGCAGTTGCTCACATCCTGTCTCTGTGTCACATTTTGGGAACTCTCACAATATTTCAAGCTTGTTATTACTACAATTTGTTAGGGTGATCTGTGATTGGTGAACTTCGATGTCACCACTGTAATTTGGGGGCACCATGAGCCGTGCCCATATAAGACGGTGAACGTAACCGATCAATGTTGCGTGTGTTCTGGCTGTTCCACAGATGGTCCCTTCCCCCATCTCTACCTCCTCCACCTCGGGCCTCCCTATTCCCTGAGACACAACCGTATTGACATTAGCACAACTGATAACCCTCCCATGGCCTCTAAGTGTTCAAGTGAAAGGAAGAGTCACACATCTCTCACTTTCCATCGAAACCAGAGATGATTAAGCTTCGTGACGAACGCCTGTCGAAACCCAAGACAGGCCGAAAGCTAGGCCTCTTGTGCCAAACAATTAGCCCAGTTGTGAATGCAAAGGAAACGTTCTTGAAGGACATCACAGGTGCTTCCCCAGTGAACACTCGAATGGGAAGAAAATGAAACAGCCTCCCTGCTGACATGGAGAGAGTCTGACTGGTGTGGATGGAAGCTCAAACCAGCCACAACATTCCCTTGGGCCAAAACCTCACTCAGAGCAAGGCCCTGACTCTTCAGTTCTGTGCAGGCTGAGGTGAGGAAGCTGCAGAAGGAAAGCTGGGAGCTGGCAGAAGCTGGCAGGGCTAAGGGAAGAAGCTGTCTCGAAAGCGTACAAGGGCAAGGTGAAGCAGCGAGTGCTGATGGGGAACCTGTAGCAAGTGATCCCGAAGATCTAGCTAAGAGAATTCATGAAGGTGCTCACACTAAACAGATTGTCAATACAGATGAAACAGTCTTCTGTTGGAAGATGCCATCCAGGACTTTCATAGCTAGAAAGAAGTCAACACCTGGCCTCAAAGGTTCAAAGGACAGGGGCGCCTGTGTGGCTCAGTCATTAAGTGTCTGCCTTCGGCTCGGGTCATGGTCCCAGGGTCCTGGGATCGAGCCCCGCATCGGGCTCCCTGCTCAGGGGGAAGCCTGCTTGTCCCTCTCCCGCTCCCCCTGCTGGTGTTCCCTCTCTCACTGTCTCTCCCTCTGTCAAATAAATAAATAAATAAAATCTTAAAAACAAAATAAGGTTCCAAGGACAAGCTGACTTTCTCAAGTGAAGCTAATGCAGCTGGTGAGTTGAAGTGGAAGCCCATGCTCATTGCCCATTCTGAAAATAAGCCCTTAGCAACCATGCTAAATCTCCTCCGCCTATGCTCTTTAAACAACAGAGCCTGGCGGACAGCACATCTATTTACAACATGGTTGATGGAATATTTTAAGCCCACTCTTGAGACTTACTGCTCAGGAAAAAAGATTCCTTGCAAAGTATTACTGCTACATGGCATTGCACCTGGTCAGCCAAGAGTTCTGATGAAGACGGACAAGATTAATGTTGCTTTCATGCCTGCTACCACAACATCCATCCTGCAGCCCATGGATCCAGGGGCGATTCTGACTTTCAACTCTCATTCTTTAAGAAATACCTTTAGTAAGACTACAGCTGCCACAGCTAGTGATTCCTCTGATGGATCTGGGCAGAGTCAATCGAAAACATCCTGGAAAGGATTCACCATCCCAGATGACATTAACATGCATGATTCACGGGAAGAGTCAAACTATCAACATGAAGAGGAGTTTGGAAGAAGGTGATCCCAGCGCTCAGGGGTGGGTCTGAGGGGCTCAAGACTTCAGTGGAGGAGTCACTGCAGACGCGGGAGGAACGGCAAGGCGACCAGGATCGGAAGTGTGGCCTGAAGATGGGACTGAACTGCCACAGTCTCAGGATAAAATTTGGACAGATGAGGAGCTGCTTCTGATGGATGAGCAAAAAAGGGATCCCTGAGATGGAATCTACACCTGGTAAAGATGCCGTGAAGACTGCTGAAATGACAACAAAGGATTTAGGGTATCAAGTGAACCTAGTTGTAAAGCAGCGGGGGAGTTGGAGGATGGACTCCAGTTTTGAAAGAAGTCCTACGGTGGGTAAAATGCTACCAAACAAGCATCACATGCTACAGAGAAGTCATTCACGAAAGGAAGAGTCAATCCATGAGGCAAACTTTAGGGTTGTCTTGTTTTCAGAAATGGCCAGTCACCCAGCCTTCAGCCACCACCACCCTGATGGGTCAGCAGATCAACATCAGGCAAGACCCTCCACCAGCAAAAAGATCATGGCTCCCTGAAAGCTCAGATGGTGGTTAGCACTTTTCAACAACAGAGTACTTTTTATTAGGATATGAACATTGTTTCTTTTCTTTTTTGAACAATGTTTTCTTATTTTTTTTAAAAGATTTTATTTATTTATTTGACAGAGAGAGACACAGCGAGAGAGGGAGCACAAGCAGGGGGAGTGGGAGAGGGAGAAGCAGGCTCCCCGCGGAGCAGGGAGCCCGATGCGGGGCTCGATCCCAGGACCCCGGGATCATGACCTGAGCCGAAGGCAGACGCTGAGCCACCCAGGCGCCCTGGAAAATGTTTCTTTAGACACAGCTACTGCACACTTCATAGGCCACATGCACTGTAAACGTAACTTTTATGTGCACCGGGAAACCAAAAAGCTCATTGATGTGCTTTATCACAGTATTCGCTTTATTGCAGTGGTCTAGAAGCAAACCCTGGATTCCTCCCAGGTCTGCGTGTAGAGATATGAGAAGTAAGGCAATACGGGGTGGCCACCCCACCACTCAGGCCCAGGTCCTGGGTACAGGGCCCACCACCATCAGAGCCACAGTCAGGTGGACCCACCCTCCCCCATTAGGATCCTTAGTGTCAGCTCCCGATTAACCAGAGGTGATTAGACCTCACAGCCCTGCTTCTCACAGGGTGCTCACAGCAGCCCCAGCACAGTGAGAAAGAGGGCGGGGGCAGGGCTGGGGCTTACTGGAAATTAATTACTGGGAAACAAAAGGCCATCCTGTTCATCCAGTCAAGCTCATGTCAGCAGCAACCTCATGCTAAAAGCCCCAGCTGGAGCTCTAGAAAGCCCGTGGGGATTCCCTCCAACTGGCCTCCTTGTGGCTCACCTCCCAGCCAGGCAGGGGCCACTGGCCACCCCTATGCTGGCCCCTCTCCCTTGTTCCCACAGGGGACCTGAGGGACAGCCGGAGGATGGACCCTCAGGGGGCTGAGCAGCCCCAGGAGAGCAGGAGCGGGGCGGGGCCTGGGGTGTGCAACTCTGGGCTGACAGCCATAGCAGCCCTTCCCGTGTCCTCGGGTGGGGGAAGGCAGCTCTGTCCCTGAGCTGTCCCCAGGTCACTTAGGGGCTCCCAACCACAGACACCCCCCCCCACCCAGTGCTCCTCAGGTCTGCTCACAGGCTCCTACAGCTCACAAGGGCTGATCTGGAGCTGGGGAGGAGGCTCCTCCAACACACAACTGGGAAGTCAGCCCAAGTCCAGAACTCCCGCGGACCTCAGTCCTAGACCCCCACCCTGGGGCTTCACCAGCCGCCCACAGGTTCTGCCTGGCAAATACACAGTTGTCCCCTTATAGTCACCTTCTTCTCTTTATCCTGCATACTTTAGCTGAACCAGGTCCGTTCTGGAACAAGACAGCAAAGAGGGAGGGAGGGAGGTACATAGCAAGGAAGTCAGTGGTTCAGTAGGTGGTTAGCAATGCTCAGCGCCTGCAGGCCAGTTAGTTGAGTGCCACTGGGGACTCGGACTCCGGCTGTAGGTGCAGGAGCCTCAGGGGAGCGGGCAGGAGAATGGTGCCACCGCCCTGGGCTACAGTGCTGGGTCTGGGGCCAGGCAGCAGTGCCCAGGGGATAAGACCCCCTCAGTCCCTCTGGGGCAGATCGCTGCCAACATGGGCGTCCAGTCTCTCGCTGGACACACTGGCCCTTGTGCACACTCACGTGCACACACACAGACACAGATGGTGGGGCCCGAGTGGGCTGGGATTGCTGAGCTGTGGCCGTGCCCTCACCCCATCCGTTCAAGGGATCTTGCACACACAGCCTGAAGGCCCCTAGGGGCCCCTCACCACATGTCCTGGGGAAGGTGGGAGCCCCCAAACTGGCCCGAAGCTGTGGGACTGAGGCACAACTGGTGTCCCTAAGATTGGGAAGGTGTCCCTGCCGCTCGGGCAGCCACCGCTGTCGGACGGGCCACACACACCACCGAGGATACCCTTTGGCTCCTTTCACCCCTGGCAAGCCCCACTGGACAGCTGGGGACACTGAGGCACGGGCCCACGGTCCTGCCAGGAGCCCCCAGACATGTGTGAGCCAGCCTATTCCCTGTGCCCAGAGCAGGGCCAGGCCCCCAAGGGGCAGGCTGAGGTCACCGAGCAAGACCACCAAGAAGCCCTCGAGACCACTGTGGAGCGGATGAGAAAACAGGCCCCAGCCCCACTCTGCCCGAGGGAGTCTCTGTGCCCAGTCCCTAGGAGGCCCTGCGTCCAAAGCCAGCAGCCCCAGCCGCCCCACCGACCCCACAGCCAGGCCTGGAACCGCTCAGAGACATGTTTAACTTTCTGCACAACCTCTGCAGCTGGTCTTCCAATAGTTTACAATGGACTCTGCGTGCGTGTGCGCACACTTGTTCTGTTCACTCCATGCCGACCTGGGAAGTCACCCTAGACATCCAGTGTCCTGATCCACACCGCCAAAGAGTCAGGGACAGCCTGGCATCCCCAAGGACTCGGGAATTCGCACTGTTGAGCCTCTTTAAAGAAAAGGTGCCCTCACCCACATTAGGCTGGTTTTCCTAATGAAAAAAAGTGAGTAAGAAAGAGAGAGAGGAAAACGTTGGGAACTTAAATGCACATCAGTAAGGCGACACCCTGCACAGTCCCAACTGTGTGACATTCTGGAGAAAGCCTAGGGTCAGTGGCTGCCAGGGCACGGGGCTCCGAGGGCAGTAAATATGGACACGTGTCATGATGCATCCATCCCAGGTCCAGGGCATGCCCACAGGAGTGACCCCGATCGAGTGTGTGTTCTGGGTGATGATGCGGGTCAGTGCAGGCTTGTCACCTTGTAGCAGGTGTCCCTCTGAAGAGGGGAGGCGGTGGCGTGGGCCAGAGGCGCTCGGAAAATCTGTACTTCCCTCCTTTTTCAGAGCTATGAACCTAAACCTACTCTCCAAAATTGTTTTAAAAAAGACAACCCAGCATTTGAAACGGGTCCCCGTTTCCAGGGCACCCTCAGGCAGTGGCATTTCTAAAGCACACGCCCCACTCCCTTCCTACCTGTTTCAGAAGACCTGGGAAGAGCGGTGTGGGGAAACCCAGAAACCGCAGGTCCCGCACAGCGCCGACCCCGCGCACGTGTCCAGCCGACGTCCTGGACGATTTTGTGCGGGAGCCGGACCCTGGGCGCCCAGGGGCCGTGGGGACCCCGCCTGCTTGCGGGAAGCCTCCTCCTGAAATCACACACGGCGCAGAGTCCCGCCCCGCCACCCCGGGGAACGCGCCGCGCCCCACAAACCCGGGGAGTGACCCACCCGGGACTGCGGCTCTACCTGAGCCGAGGGGAAGTCCGGTCTCTTCGGACCCCAGCCTACTCACCGCCTTCCCTTGGGGAGGAAAAGCAAGAAGCACGCAAACAGGCAGAGCCCGGGGATCCCCCCGAGCTGGAGGAGACCCCACCGAGCAGGGCGGTCTGGGGTGAGGCCTCGGGCGCCACCCGCGGGGGCGGACCCCGCGGCCCTGCCTCCGGCCGAGCCCTCCCTTGGGCGGGGCGGTGCCTGCAGGCTGCCCCTTTCTTCACCAGCATGACAAAGCCCGGGCTCCCCAATCAGCCCGGGGGGAGGCGGGGAGCAGCCCGGGATGCCCACCCTCACCATGGCAACAAGGGAGGGCGGGCGAGTGGGCGCCTGGGCCCGGAGCCTGGGGTCCCTATGGTGTGGGCAGAAGAGGAGCCCAGGCAGGCTGGGAGAGGGGGTCCTGATTGTTCCCGACCCTCTGCCACCCACCCTCCCGCTTACAGGCTTTTTAGAAGGGCCTGACCTGACAGGGCGTTTTACATACTCCATCACCACAGTGAGCCCCCTTCTGTGGTGTGCACGCTGAGCACAGACCTAGGGAGACATCGGGGAGCGCGCATCTGCTTCCAGAGGTCTTTGTCTGGGGCGGTGCGTGTGATGCTGTGTGTGTGTGATGCTGTGTGTGATGCTGTGTGTGTGATGTGTGTAATGTGTGTGTGATGTGTGTGCTTGTGTGTGTGATGTGTGTGACGTGTGTGTGATGCTGTGTGTGATGTGTGTGACGTGTGTGTGATGTGTGTGTAATGTGTGTGATGTGTGTGTACGTGTGTGTGATGTGTGTGGTGTGTGTGTACGTGTGTGTGTGATGTGTGTGTGATGTGTGCTATGTGTGTGTGATGCTGTGTGTGATGTGTGTGACGTGTGTGTGATGTGTGTGTGATGTGTGTGATGTGTGTGATGTGTGTGTACGTGTGTGTGATGTGTGTGTGGTGTGTGTGTACGTGTGTGTGTGTGATGTGTGTGGTATGTGTGTACGTGTGTGTGATGTGTGTGATGTGTGTGTACGTCTGTGTGGTGTGTGTGATGTGTGTGTGATGCTGTGTGTGATGTGTGTGACGTGTGTGTGACGTGTGTGTGTGATGTGTGATGTGTGTGTGATGTGTGATGGGTGTGATGTGTATGTGATGCTGTGTGATGTGTGATGGGTGTGATGCCGTGTGTGTGATGATGTGTGTGTGATGTGTGATGGGTGTGATGTGTGTGATGTGTGTGTGGCACGTGTAGGGCCCTACTAGACATGGGCAGCTCACCCCAGGCCAGTTGTTGGGCTGGTCAGTGAGGGACACACGCATGCCCACACGCAGCGACAGGCCTGCAGTGACACAGGTAGGAGGCCCCAGCTGGGGTGAGGCTCTCGGTGCCGGGGGAATGCTGGGTCCGTTGTCCTGTCCTCCGGAGACAGCCCCTAATGTCCTGGGGTGGCCTTTCCTGAGCTGGGAAATGTGCAGATAGAAACCCAGGCTTGTGGTCTAGCAAGAACGCCGTGTCATCTGCTCCCGAGACGCTGATGGGTGTGTGTTACGTGGCGTTAACTGGTGGGGAGGGTGTGGAGGCAGCGTGGGGGCTCTGGTCACCACTTCTCTAAAGATGCCCTGGAGGCAGGCATCCCTTCTTCCCATGCGGCCATGTCAGAAGATGGGACCACCAGCTTGCAGAGGGGCTGCACATCGTCCTCACATCCAGGTCTTTTCACCCGAAACTCACACCCGACTGCCTCTCAGAGAAAGGCCCCCTCCCAGTCTGACACAGTAACATTTCCCGATTCGGTCCCAAGCACTGCCCGGAAGGAGTCTCCGTCCAGGTGCCGCCAGGTAACTCCATCCCAGGGCCCTGAACCCGCAGTTGACTTTTTTGTTCAAACCCCAGCAAAGAAAAGGTGTCTTTGGTTGAGGTTGGGGCAGCGTGGTTTTCCTGTGGTGCGTGAGAAATGGCAGAAATATGTCAGTTCCCAACAGTTATCTGTTTGAAAACATCCAAGCAACTGTCCCGCCCCAGGACGTGTCCCCTGTGCCACCCCAAGGCAGGAGGATCCTCTCGCCAGAGCGCTGGACACACCCCCTTTTCTTTGCTCCGCCCCCCACACTTCACAGAAGCAGGAACTGGAGCTTGCCTTCCCTCTGCAGACTCGTCACTCAGTCTCGTGGGTCTCACTCCCCTCCCCCAGCTCCCCCTGCCCCGGGGGAGGAGGGGGACCTGCACTACTTCTGCAGGACTTTGTCTGCAGCATCCAGGCCTGAGAGTGACCCTGAATCAACGTGCTCAGATATACACGGACTGCGAATAAACTCTTAACGCATGACGGGTAACTCAAGTAAGGACTGATTACCGAATATTTACAGACTGAAACGTGATGACTCAGTTGCTTTGAACACTTGGTGGGGGCCAGGCCCCCACAGGACATCATCACTTGCCCCCAGGGAGGTGAGCATCATTAGTTCTACTCACAGATGAAGAACTGCAAGGTGTGTAAATGCCTCGGGAAGGGCGGTTCTGGGTGAGGGAGCAGTAAGCGCCTCGGACAGGGCAGCCCTTCCCCATGTTCCTGCCTCGCTGACCTCCGTATGAGTGCTGCTGGGCTCTGGGGCTCTCATCCTGATGGCCAGGGGAGGAAGCCACACGTGTGCACACACATGCACGGGCTCGCACACGCTGTTTGCGACACAGCATGCACACCTGACCACGCCCTCCTGCCCCTCGGGGACCCCCTGGAAAGACAAGATGCTGGAGCATCTTCTGAGGCTGCAAAGTCAGGAAATACTCAAAGTAAGGTGGGGCTGCCAGTGAGACGCGGGACCTGGTATGGAGCGGCTCCCAGCAGCCCCAGCTGGAATCCTTTGAGCAACAAAATAAATGGAGTCAGATTTAACCCACAGAATATTCATTTTATTCTGAATATGTAATGAATTCTGATATAATGAATACCCACGAGTCCAAGCTAATATTAATGACTGAAGTCAGTGACGCGGAGGAAGAGCTCCAGCCAACGGTGGAGCTGGGAGGGGCTGAGGCGCCGTCAGCAGACGCCAGCAACAGGGGCTCCAAACCAGATGCCCGCACAGGGGGAGTCAGAGGAGAGATGGCACCTGCAGCCCGGACAGCGGAACATTCAGCCAGGTGCAGGGCCCACACAGGTGAGCCTGACAACCGCGAAGGCTGAGCCACCCCAACTCAGCCACGGGGAGCACCGAGGTTTCCCGGCCCAGCACTCAAGGGACGGAGCAGGCAATGGCAACCCCACAGTGTGTGGCAGTGGGCAGAGCAGTGCAGCCGAGCTGGGCGAGAGCTACACCAGCCTGGCGAGGCAGCGAGACTTCCCAGGGCGAGGCTCCCGTCTTGATGATGAGCGGGAGTCAGCTACAGGAATGGTGGGACAAGCATGCTCGGGTTGGAACAGAATGTGCAAGGTGAATAGTCTTGGTCCACATGGCGGGTGGGGGTCATCATGAGGACAACCATGACTAGTACCAGCCGCCGTGATGGCTGTGAGAGGGGCCCCTGTGGGGCCAAGGAGCTGTGTCCACCCTGGACTCCGCGTCCTACCGCGTGCACAGTGATGAGCTAGCAGTCAGTGCATGGGAACTGAAGAGTCAATGGTGGCAAGAACACGGCGCGGGGGCCCAGGGAACAGCGGGATGGACGTCTGGAGGTGGGTAAGGAATGGGTCGTGATGGACGGTTATGGGTCCGCTGGGCTCTGGCCTGTGCTGGGAGACGCGCCCAGCCTTCTGAGTCCCCCTGGCTGGGCCCTGACACCTGCCCGATGCCTACCAGCCTCCTCCCAGAGCTGCACTTGCCCAGGGAACCCAGCCTGCACAGGGGTGAGCCAAGGACTGGTGTTTCTCTCCTACAATGCGAGGGTGGTGACACACACCTGGCTGGAGCCCATGTGGGGTCCCCAGCCCCCAGTGTTGCTCCACGCTGCTGGCCCAGCGCTCAGCCCAGGGTCAGGCAGCGCCTCCCCGGGACCCAGGCCCCTGACCCGCTCAGCATGGGTCTCCTGTCCCCCCAGGACTCAGGCTACTGTGAGTGCCTGCCGGCCTCTGTGTTCAGCCCCCACAGGAGCCCAGCCGAGGAGACTGGGCGGGGGGACACACTTCCTTCCTCCCAACATTGCTTCCAGAGGCCAAAACGATGTCAGGCAGACTGGCTGCCTCCTACCCTGAAGAATCAGTAGTACTTGCACTGTTTTCCTCAGCAGGCCGAACGGTGAGGCCCCTCGCACCTGGCACCTGCCCTGCACTGATGCTTTAGCACGGCAACTCGGGGCCCTTCCCCAGAGCGGGGAGGCCCTGTTCTCAGGGCCGCAGAGGCTCAGAGAGGTGAGGCAGAGCGCCTGGGGTCACACAGCCAAGAAGCAGTGCGCAGCAGCTGCCTCCCCTCCGTGCCTTGGCCACTGGGTGTGCCGCGTCCCGGGAGGGAGAAGGCAAACATCCACAGAGCCATTGTGGGGTAGGACAGGACAAGTCACTGCCCAGCGGAACCCCACGAACGGCTGCGTTGTAGGTCCCGTCATCAACCACACACGGAGGGGACACCGAGGCTTACAGAACTTGAAAGAGCTCCCTGGGCCGCCCGCTGGGGGCTACTGTCTGTGCGGTCTGGGCCAGGCATCAATGGCAGCCGGGCTCCTGGGATGGCCCTTGGGCAGAGGACGTTAGCTCCACACCAGCCCAGCCCTGAAGCGCCAGCCGCAGCAACAGAATCGGAAAGTCGCACTTGGGACACCAAAGCAGTGCTTCCCAAAGCCATTTCCTCTGCCCGGTACAAATAAGCTGCACACCAGCCGAGAAGCTGAGAAGCCCGGGGGCCCTTCCTTAGGGACCATCTCCAAGCGGGAGAGTCACCAGGCAGCCGCTCCGAGACTGGGTGGCCCTCCTTCTCCCTAGGAGTGTCGCAGGGAGTGAGCGCCGCCGCAACAGTCTGCAAGGCCCCACGGAGAGCGCTGAAGAACAGCACGCTTGATGCCTTGTGAGTGCGGGGAGAGGGGACGGATGTGCCCAGATAGTCTCTGAATCTGCGAAAGAACTCTATACCCGTCCACCTCCCCCCACCTGCCCCGGGGCCAGCAGGGCCTCCAGCCAGCGCAAGCATGGCAGACGGACGGGGAGGGCTGGGCTCCGCCAGGAAGGTCAGCAGGGGAACCGCGCTCGTCCGCTGGCGCTTCAGGACAGGGTTCGGTGAGTCATATCTGTCCAGGGCGGCTCTGCTGTCTGACTGTGAGCCACGCGGCTGGAAGGCAGTTGGATCTGCCTCCAAGGTGGTGCCTCTGAGGAGATTTGAGATACGGTTCTTTCTGCATCAACTGTGACTCAACTTTCAGACTGAACGAAGTTCCCAGTGTTTTCAGATGCATCCCTTCTGTGGTCTTGGAATTGCAAATCAAAGCAACAAAATACTATTTTCACACCAGATTGGCAAATTTTAAGAAGACTGATTCAATTCAGAGCGGGCAAGGGTGTAGGGAATCAGCAACGCTCATCCCCTGAGGACGGGAAAGCAAGGGTCTACAGCCTTTTTCTGTACCTGTTTGTGATTAGAAGACACTAAGGATCTTTTTGTGCCCATTTGAAAAGATAAAGCAAAACCTAAAATAAATAAAAGAAACCACATTTGGGGGTTTATTGTAAATTAAAATAAAAAATTTTGAATTTATTTTTTTTTTAGTTGAAGACTCTTTTAAACTTCAGTTTATCAACTCAGATACCCATGAATTAAGAGTCTTTGTGCATTTCGACAATGCCAATTCTAAATCTGGCCTATTCTCTACTGAAATGCATGGTTCACACATACCTCTTTAAATTTTTTTTCTAGGATCCATTGTTTTTTTCTACATATTTTAGGAGACGTCCCTTATTTGATGTCTCACTGACATGAGAATTAAAGTATCCTTACATGTACAGTAGTCCACACACACAGCATGTGTAACTCCCATGTGAGTACCGAACTATCCTTATAGGTACACGCAGTCTACACACACAGAATATGTGTAACTCACACAGTACACAATACATATACATAGTATGTTCTGAAGTATTCATATATTCAGCAATTCAGGTAAACTGGGGAAAAATGCAAGAATGCTAAATGCTATAGATTAATGATGATTCCATTTTCATTAGTAATGTTTGGCTTGCTTGAAATGCCATTTCTTTAAAAATACGCTGGGCGTCCTGCCTGGTGTCTAAAGGCTGTTTGGATGGAAGCCTCTGCCTTAGCTGCCTACTCTCCTCGAGAAGGACTTTATCTGGGCTTTCCCATACCCTGTCCAGGCATTCGCTGGTCCAGCTTCGATGTGGGGCCCCCTCACCCCAGCAGGCTGATGTGGGTAGTCTAGGCTTGGGCATTGGCAGTTTTGGACTCCTGGGAAGTTTTTCTTGAATTTAAGAAATGAAGAGCAGTTGCTTCTCAGAATTAATGCAGAAAAACCCACAATGAGCAAAATACTCGCATTTTCGATGAAGGTGGATCAGCAGGGCCAGGAAGAGGGTGAGAGAGCAGCTCAGCGTGGTCTGTCCTCTCGTGTTGCTGTGGTCAGACCTGACGGTGCACTCATCAGATGCTGAGGGCTTGCGTCCTGGCACATCTCTGCTAGAGAGAATCTAGGGGTGGGGGCTGACCTTGGAGACCCCTGATGCATTAGACAAACCTCAAAAAGGACAAACCCGAAGAGATCCATGCCCGGACTGATCACAACCAGTCTGCTGAACACTAAAGAAAAAACATCTTGAAAGTTGCCAGAGGAAAGCAATGCATGATCTACAAAGGAACAAAGATGAGCACAGCAGGATTTCTCATCCGAAATCATGAAGACCAGTGGAAGCAGCGTATTTCTCAAGTGCTGAAAGAATGGAACTTTTACCCGAGAATTCTATGACTACTAGAAAATATCCTTCAGAAATGAAGATGAAATAGACATTCTCCCATGAAGGAAAGCTCAGATTATTTACATCTGGTATACCTGCTCTGAAAGAGTTACTAAAGACAGACCTTTGGACAGAAGAGATATGATGTCAGCAAGAACCTGGGAGCATTGGGGCTGACGGAAGGGCAACAGAATGGATGAATCTAATAGACTATCCTTCTCGTCTGACAGGGTTTTCAGTGAACAGAGATGTAATAGACAAGACAACTACACACCGAGTGGAGGATAATGGGACTGACATGGTAAAGTTTCTACACTATACTTGAAGTAGTGAAATTTTCGGTCTAAGTAGAACGACAAAGTTAGGTATGCATATTACAATCCCTATGGCAACTGCTAAAAAGAACTATACAAATAGGTAAGTTCAAAATAGATAAATTAAAATGTAATACTAGAGAAGGTTCAAATTGCCCAAAAGAAAGTAAGAAAGAGAAACAGAGGAATGAAAAGCAGGTATAATAAATAAAAAACAAATAACATAAGATATGCCTAAATACAAACTTACCAACAATTACGTAAAATGTAAATGGTATAAATGCACTAATTAAAGGACAAAGATTGTCATAATGGATTTTTTTTAATGACCCAACTATATATGGTCTATAAGAAGCTCGCTTTAAATATATGATTCAGGAAAACTAGAAGTAGAATTATGAAAAAATATATCATGTAAACAAAAATAGCTATATTTTGTTTATATATAGCCATAAAATGGCTATATATAATATAGCCATAAAATGGCTATAGTGATACAGACAAAATAGACTTCAGACCAAACAGAATTATGAGGATAAAGACATAAGGGAAAAAAAAGTCACTTCATCAATACATAACAATCCTAAATGCCCATATAATTAATGCCAGAGCTTCAAAATATAGAACCAAAATATGATGGAACTGAAAGGAGAACTAGACATTCCAGGATTATAGTTGGAGAATTCGGATTCTTCACTCAGTAATAGATACCAGTAGGATCAGAAGATCAGCAAAGATATAGAGGAACCAAACAACACCATCAACCAACTGGAACTAGTCAACATTTATGGAACAGTTCTCCCCAAAACAGACACACACATCTTTTCAAGTGTACATGGAACATTCACAAAGATAAACCTTTCTCTGGGTCACAAAACAAGCCTTTAAACTTTTTTTTTTTTAAGATTTGAAATAACACAAAAGACGATCTCAGACCACAGTGGAAATAAAGTAGAAATCAATAACATAAAGATAGATGGAAAATCTCCAACACTTGAAAATTAAACGACACAACCTCTAAATAATCCATTGGTCAAAGAAGAAATCTCAAGGGAAATTAGAAAACATCTTGAACTGAAAGAAAATGAAAATACATCTCAAAATCTGTTGGATGCTGGTAAAGCAGTGCTAATGTGTGGATTTATAGCACTGAATGCTTATGTTTGAAAAGAAGAAATGTTGAAATCAGTTTCCCACCTTGAGAAACTAGATAAAGAAGAAAAAACCTGCATGAACTCTTTGTCACTAAGTTGCTTGGTCATTTCTCCCAAATAGATAAGCTTTGACTCATGTACAGTATTATTTTGGGTTGCACACCAGAATTTGCTGAACAGAGACTTATTAAAACTAGAGTTATTTGTACATGGAGTTTGCAAAATTAATTGGCTAGTTGATATGCTTCAAATATTGTTTTAAATTTTTAAAAGGTGTACTCTGAAAAAATTCTCCTTTGCCTTTTCACTTATAATTTTTCTCCTAACTTACTAACAAATAAGTTTGTCAACTAGCAGATTTATTTTTCAAACTTCATTTACAAATAACCTCAGTTTTAACATCTCCCTGTATCCCCCTGTTCACTAGCTTCCATCCCTCCACAAGGAAACACCCACTTTATTTTTCCAGAGATTGTCTCAGGGTATACACAAGTTGATATGATTTACTCATTTCCCCCTTTCTTTTTTCACACAGATAATCATGTACCATACACACCACTGTGCTTTCCTTTTTTCACTGGGCAGGTATCTTGGGGAACTTTCAGTATCAGTAATCATGGAGCTTCTTTACTTTTTTTTGTTGCAGACAAACCCATTTATGGATGTGTCATAATTAATTAATCCAGTCACTTCTTGGTGGACATTTAGGTTTTCAATCTGCTGCTTTTACAAAGAAACAAAAAATCCTGCAGTGAATTCTTATAATGTGTTCTCACAGGTGCATTCCTCAGCTATTTCAGTGACATCGCTGATTAACATGCCGTCCCTAACTCCTGGGTTCACAGCAAGTATTTCTTTCTTGCTTTTAGGTTTGAAGATCACTTGTGGTTTAGTGGACATAGTCTGTGCTCAGCTGAGGAGCTCTCTTCAGGCTGCAAATCAGCTGTGATTGACACCAGGCTGCATAATGATTTCAAGTTGACCTCAAAACTATCTCATCCTCCTTGGGCCGGGGGCTGCATGAAGCGCGGCAAATGGCAGGGGTGCAAGCAAACCAAACTCCTCAGGTGCTGAGAACATTCATGTCCTTTACCCAGCTTTCTGTTGGGTCTTAATCTTCATTGATTTACAGGAACTCTTTATATATTAAAGATATAACCCCTTAATTATAAAACAAGTCGCAAATTTCCCAAGTTTGTAATTTGTCTTTTGAGTTTGTTTATGGGATGTTTACCAAGAAGTTTTCCGCTTTAATGTAGCCAAAGGTATCAAGCATTTCTGTTCCAAGTTTCCGGGCTTTGTGCCATCATTAGAAAAGTTGTGTCCACTCTAGGTCATAGCCCAGTAAGCTTTATGGTTTTTTTCATTTAAATCTTAGATTCATTTATAATGTATCCTCTATGTATGGCATGATATATGGATTCACTCTTTTTTTCTTGAAAACAGATAATTTTCCCAGCAGCATATGGATTTGAAATGCATCCTCTATCGTGTTGTAAATTCTGTATGTATCTAGGACTATTTTCTGACTTCTTATTCTGTGCCATGTGGCTGTCTATTCATAGATCAGTTCCACACTGTTTCAAGTACTAAGGATTATGCTGCGTTTTAATATCTGAGGTCCACAGTTGCTGTTCTTTTTCAAAATATCCTGGCTACTCTTGTTTCCCCTCTCCCAACCCCAATTTAGATTTTAAAATCATCTTTGCTGGTTTAAAATAATAATAACAACAACAGCAGCACTTCCTAACGGCATGTTTATTAGAGCTGAGTTAATCTAAGAAATAACTCAGAGGGGCTTGGCATTTTTATTCTTTTGAGTCTTCTTGTCCAAGAACTTGGTAGTTTTCCATTTGTTCATATGTTGTTCTTTTTTTTTTTCATGTCTACTTAAAAAATTTCAGGTCCCCATGACCACATTCAGGTTCAAACACTGTTATGCACATGGTTAGTGTTTATTACAGCAAGAGGATACGGATTAGCATCAGCAAAGGAGCACAAGATAAGTCTTAGTAAATTTTTAAAGATTTAGATCATATAAGGGCGGCTGGGTGGCTCAGTTGGTTGAGCGTCTGCCTTTAGCTCAGGTTGTTATCCCGGGGTCCTGGGATGGAGCCCCGTTGGGCTCCCTGCTCAGTGGGGAGCCTGCTTCTCCCTCTCCCTCTGCTGCTCCCCCTGCTTGTGCTCTCTCTCTCTGTTAAATAAATAAATAAAATATTTTTAAAATATAAAAAATAAAATAAAATCATACAAAGTATCTTTTTCGTTCAAAATGGAATGAAACTCAATAACATAAACTGATTTTCACCACCATCTGGAAATTAAACAACTCACTTTTCTTTTTTAGATTTTATTTATTTATTTGAAAGAGACAGCGAGAGCAGGAACACAAGCAGGGGGAGTGGGAGAGGGGGAAGCGGGTTCCCCGCGGAGCAGGGAGCCCAGACGTGGGACTCAATCCCAGGACCCTGGGACCATGACCTGAGCCGAAGGCAGATGCTTAACGACTGAGCCACCCAGGCGCCCCTAAACAACTCACTCTTAAATAACCAGTGACTCAGAGGTAAATCACAAGGGAAATCGGAAAATATCTTGAGACAGATGAAAACAAAAACGGCATAGGGAGGCTACGGGCACAGCACCAATCCAGGGACAAGGAGGTGTACTGCTGTCCGTGCTCAGGCCGAAGAACAAGAACCTCAAAAATCAATAGACAAACTTCATGTCTTAAGGAACTGGAAAAGAAGAACCAACTGAACCCAAAGCTAGCAGAAGGAAGGAAATAATAAAGACAAGAATGGAGATAAACAAAATAGAGAATGGAAAAATGAGAAAGAAAAATCCGTGAAACCAAAAGCCAGCTCTTAAAGTTTTTTTTTAAAGATCTTATTTTTAAGGAATCTCTATGCCCAACATGGGCTCGAACTCACGACCCTGAGATCAAGAGTCCCGTGCTCCAACTGAGCCAACCAGCAGCCCCCCACACCCCCTGCTGGAAGGTTTAAAGATACAGTGACAGCTTCCTCCATAGGGACCGTTCCTACTTCCAGCACCTGCACTTGGTCCTGGGACCCCTGCGCGGGCAGGAAAGAAAGTCGCAGTGATGGGCGAGGGCCGCACAGTGGCTCCAGCATCCCCCACGGCTCTATGCCAGGTCTCCCAGAGCAGCAGACCCTCCCTCAGGCTCCTCATGCGTGAGAGCCAGCCCTCCACGCCTGCATGTCTCCCACATGGGACAGGAGACGTTTCCACTGCCCACTTGGATTCTCTGTCAAACAGCGGCTTTGAGCACAGAATGCCGCCTGCTACGTCCACCCGAGGAGCTGCCTCTCTGCTGCTCATGGGCTGTCGAGGGCTCCTTGACCTGAAATGTGACCGGGCAGTCACCACGGCAGGTGCAGAGCCTTGCGAGCATCTACCATCAGGTGAGCAAACCCCAGTCCAGGGTCACTGTCTGTTCCTGTCAGGACCCATTTCCTCCCCCCCATCCCGGGGTTCTGGTGGTGGTCCCATGTACCCTATATACCAGCAGCAGGTAGGACTCCGCCCCATAGCCGTATGCAGCCTGTCTCTCTGCCAGTGGGGGTCGGTTATTGGCGTTCTGCACCTCAGGAGGTGCAAGAGGAATATGTAGATGGTCAGCACATCTCTGCATTCCTAAAGCTCATTTCAACAGACCCGAGTGAGCGCACCGGAACATGCACTTGTTGGTTCTAATCACCTTTCAGTCCTGGGAATGGGTTCTTCAGATAAGCATTGACATGTCCTATTTTCATGTGGTTTCACAGGGCCATGCCCTACATGGACCTCTCTTTAATAGTCCAGGTTTCCATGGTCCATCTGCCTGACCACATGGCTGGACCATTGGCCACTGCCCATGAGTCAGTAAAAACCCACACAGAGGGACATTTATTGTTCATTGTTCAATTCTTCCACCGCAGCAAGGAAAACAGCATGCAATTCAGCACAGAGTTGATCCCCTAGAGTGTTTCCACCAGTTAACTGTAGTGAGCTGGCCTTCCAGCCAGGATGTTGGTGGGCAGCTGGACCTCAGAGCCACCGTCTATCAATCAAACAGCTGCTTGTTGGTCAGTAGATAGCTGCAGATCCAGCAGCTCCTGAGGTGGTTCCAAAGTCGGCCCTAGATGGAAAAAAAGGCCACCTGCAAATGACTTCGAGCACCTCCTTGCGCCCCCAGCAGCATGCTCCTGTATAAACCATCCCATATTATTATGGAACTCTCCTGGCTCCTGCCTTCATTACTGAAGTGTGTCTCTGACACCCATCCAACATATTAATGGTATCCAGGTCTCAGGATTATTTTACATCTTCAGTCATTGGGGCAGTTTCAATTAATGCCCAACGGCAAGCTAGTAACCCTGTCTCAAACGGCTTATCTCATCTCCGTATCTGGAAATTTTCTGGTCCCAAATCCCCATGGCCACCACTGGGTGGCACTCATGTGCTCCCCCCGTAGCTCCAGTCCAGGCTCATTTCCGAGAGCCTTCCTCTTCCATCCGCCACCCCGTCCCGATCAATCATGCAGAGAACTTGTGTCATCACTCCAGCTTCCAGTATGTCATTAATTAAAGTGACAATCTCTTTTGTCTCCAGGTATGCAATGCTGTTTCGAATTAACAACCTGCATGGGCTCAAGCAATTCCATGGAGGCCATTAACATGTCCAGTTAACTGAACACTGTACAGTTGGATCAACTGCTCAGGGGACATGTCCAGCCCCTGGCCAAGGTCCATGCCGTGGTAGGTGAACTTGTGAAAGATGCACTTCTGGGCGCCTGGGTGGCTCAGTTGGTTGGGCAACTGCCTTCGGCTCGGGTCATGATCCTGGAGTCCTGGGATCGAGTGCCACATCGGGCTCCCTGCTTGGCGGAGAGTCGGCTTCTCCCTCTGACCCTCTTCCCTCTCATGCTCTCTATCTCTCATTCTCTCTCTCTCAAATAAATAAATAAAATCTTAAAAAAAAAAAAAAAAGAAGATGCACTTCTTCTTCTGCTCACTTCTGCCATCTTGTCAGGCCTTTGGAAGGACCACCCACTCTCCATGCAGTTTTTCAGTATTAGGTAGAAAAATGACTCCTAATCAGACATAATATCCATCAGTTAACACATTTAGGTCAAGGAAATGCAACCACTTCACATAAAGTTCATTCACATGTTCCAGTTTTCCTCCAGACTGTCACCTTAACCCCATCAACCTGTCAACCACTGCATCTTCATACCCTCACCAGGACCTCACCACAGGTTCAGAGGTCACAGTGCATTGGTGTCCCATATCAAGGTGTCCCAGGAAAGTTTATTCTCTGATACCTCGTTATTTTACCCACACATGTGCAGATGGCCTTGGGTCTCCGGCTGAGGATTGGGCCAAAAGACCCTGACTCTTTCAATAATCCTGATCACAACTAATTTGCTGGACCATCACCCCCAATGATTCAAGCTCAGATTTCTCATCATCATCTGCCTTCTGGCTTTTCCAGTTCCTCCAAACAAGAGTAAATAGAGCAGACTTTTTTAGGGATTTTCACTGTGGAGGACTGGCAGAGGCTTCCTTTGGTCCACCCAACCTCCACTAGTGCTGCATTAAGACATTTGTTTTGGGACGCCTGGGTGGCTTAGTTGGTTAAGTGTCTGCCTTCAGCTTAGGTCATGATCCTGGGATCATGGGTCCCATGGGTCCTGGGATCGTGTCCCACATCGGGCTCCCTGCTCAGCAGGGAGTCTGCTTCTCCCTCTCCCTCTGCTGCTCCCCCTGCTTGTGCTCACTCTCTCTCTCTGACAAACAAATAAATAAAACCTTAAAAAAAAAAAAGATTTCCATGCTACTGGGGAAAGTCCCTTGACTATCCTCTTTGTCTTTCCCCATACTCTTGTGGATTATTCTAATTGTCTTAGCATCTGTAAGACCAAAAGGGGGGGGCGGTGCCTGGGTGGCTCAGTCATTAAGCATCTGCCTTCGGCTCAGGTCATGATCCCGGGGTCCTGGGATTGAGCCCCACATTGGGCTCCCTGCTCCGCGGGAAGCCTGCTTCTCCCTCTCCCACTCCCCCTGCCCGTGTTCTCTCTCTCACTGTTTCTCTCTGTCTAATAAATAATAAATTTTTTTAAAAAAAGACCAAAAAGGGGAAGTTGATGACCACGATCCACATAATGAGACAATTCCATCACATTATATTCCCTGGTTTCAGCAATTTCTTAATTTTGTCCCCCTGCCACCTGGACTACCTTCTTGGTAACCAGAAGTCTTAGAAGTGCTTGTTATCTATTGTTCCAACATAATTTTCCCTTTGGTAGCATTCTAGAAGCTAGCCGCCATAGCTCAGATCAGCTGAAATCCAAGTTTGGCACAGCGTGAGGTTCCCCACTGAACACTCTCCTTTTTCTTTCTTCTCCTTCCCCTGCTCCTCCTCCTTCTTTAGAGAAGTCTGTGTTGATATTGGCCAAATAGGCTACTTGAGAGGGATGAACCTCGAGGAGTGAGTGGCCCCAATGCCAGGCCTGCCATGCTTCACAGGCTTGTAGGTGATGGAGAACTCACCCAAGCAGTGGCCAATCATCTTGGGATTGATTTCCACCTGGTCGAAGATCTTACCATTATAGACACCCACCATGCTGACCACCATCTCTGGCAGGATGGTTATGTCCCGCAGGTGCATCTTAACCACCTCAGGCTTCTCCATGGGGGAGCCTGCTTCTTGGCCTTGGTCAGGTGCCTCAGCAGTGAGTGCTGCTTCCTCTGTAAGCCCCAGCTCAGCCTCTGCCACTACTGAGCACTGTACAGTTGGATCAACTGCTCAGGGGACATGTCCAGCCCCTGGCCAAGGTCCATGCCGTGGTAGGTGAACTTGTGAAAGATGCACTTCTGGGCACCTGGGTGGCTCAGTTGGTTGGGCAACTGCCTTCGGCTCGGGTCATGATCCTGGAGTCCTGGGATCGAGTGCCACATCGGGCTCCCTGCTCGGCGGAGAGTCTGCTTCTCCCTCTGACCCTCTTCCCTCTCATGCTCTCTATCTCTCATTCTCTCTCTCTCAAATAAATAAATAAAATCTTAAAAAAAAAAAGAAGATGCACTTCTTCTTCTGCTCACTTCTGCCATCTTGTCAGGCCTTTGGAAGGACCACCCACTCTCCATGCAGACAACAATAACCAAAGAGTTGTATATTTAGCTTGTTTCTTTTTGTTTGCATTCCCTTATATATCTAGGGAGGCAACTTCTCAGGAGGTGGGTCTATCAGTCCTAAATTCTATTGGTAACTTTTATGTCTAGTAATAGATCACAGCACAGCTACGGTTTCATACCTCAGGTGACTCAGTAGCTACCCGAATACCAAAGATGAAAGTCACGCTTCCTTTTCCCCAAAGAACGCTTTCACCACATTTCAGTAAGTCAGGATCAGTACAGCAAACCCCACTTAGGACACCAACTGTGTCAGGGATCCCCATGGCCACCCTCAGTTTTGATGATTTGCTGAAAGGACTTACGGGACCCAAAAAAAACTGTTATATCACAGTTACGAATTATTACAGCTAATGAATACAGATTAAAATCAGCAAAGAAGGGGCGCCTGGGTGGCCCAGTCATTAGGCGTCTGTCTTCGGCTCAGGTCATGATCCCAGGGTCCTGGTATCGAGCCGCGCATCAGGCTCCCTGCTCGGGGGGAAGCCTGCTTCTCCCTCTCCCACTCCCCCTGCTTGTGTTCCCTCTCTCGCTGTGTCTCTCCCTGTCAAATAAATAAAATATTTTTTTTAAAATAGTACTAAAATCAGCAAAGAAAATAAATACATAGGGGGAGTCCAGGAAAAATCAGATGCAAGCTTCCAGTTGTTCCCTCTCAGAGAAGTCACAGGGACAGCACTTAATTCTCCCTGTAATGATAAATAACAACATATGCAACATGTTGCCGATCAAGGAAACTCACTTGAGCCTTGGTGCCCAGGAATTTGATCGCAGGTCTGTCATGTAGGCGTGGAGCACCTTAGCTACTCGTCTTCAGCCCCTCCAGAGATGAGATTGACACAGCATGGCCCAGAGCCCCAGGCAAAGAGAAGCAAGCAGTCACCATAAATCACACTGTTAGCATAAACTATCTAGCACAGCCCAAGACCCCGGGGAAATAGGTATCCTTATGGGACCAGATATTCCCAAGGCTTAGAGGTTATCTGCCAAGAGCCAGTCAAGGGCCATTGTTTTCTTTGAAATGTGCTGGGTTTGAAGACCCCAAGCCTACTGATCCTAACCCTTCACTACACTGTCTTGCACATTTTGTTACATTTCCTATTAGGTATTATATTTTTATTCATTCTTGTAAATGGAATGTTCCATGTATTAAATATGTTATTTATATTATGAAAGTTATTGGTGCCTACATGTTAATGTTGTACCACATGACCTTCCTGAATTCCCCCGCTGATTATGCAATTTGGTTCTCATGGGTTTTCCAGATACACATTCCCATCACCTGCAAATCCTAGGTCCAGTTTTCTGATTGCTGCTATAAGTCTAACTAAACAGTCCAGCAAGTATATTTCCTGACTTTTATCAGAATATTATTTTACAATCATTTTATTATATCAGTTTTTAAAACACCACGTCGTGCTTTCATCCATTAGAAACACAGGCTTTAAGACCAACACAGTTCATGAGCATTTACTACCTTTAGTTCATGTTTGAACAGCCCTTTCCCTGCTTTTGAGACCAGCCAGAGTCTGTGTATTACATGTAAGGTGGATGAAAATAAACCTTTAGGAAGGTTACCTTGAAAATAGTAAGATTGGGCCGCCTGGGTGGCTCAGTCGTTAAGCGTCTGCCTTCGGCTCGGGTCATGATCCCAGGGTCCTAGGATCGAGTCCCGCGTTGGGCTCCCTGCTCAGTGAGGGGCCTGCTTCTCCCTCTCCCTCTGCTGCTCCCCCTGCTTGTGCTCTCTCTCTCTGACAAATAAATAAATAAAAATCTTAAAAAAAAAAGAAAATAATAAGATCTAAACTCATGGAAGAACATCTTAAATACACAGACTACTTAAATATGCCATCTGCATCCTGATCTCCTTCCCCAGCGTCCAGGCTCACCCTGTTCCTGGGAGCCAGACTACAGCCTTAGCTGACTTCTATTTCTCGGGGCCTTTACATCTAAATAATACTCCTTTAAGCAGTATCCACATGCACTGCCAGTTTCATTCTAAAACACATCTGATTGTACTTCAAGGGTTTCTATTTCCTTTGTGAAGTTCAAATCTTAGCCCAGGGCAGAATGTTTACAACCTGACACTGGTACTCTTCTTGCTTCTATCTACTCAGTACCTATTCTCACCATACAGACCTACTCACCGTTCCCCAAACATTTCATGCATGTTGCTATGGACTGGATTGTGCCCCCATGTTCATATACTGACGCCCTAACCCCCAGTGTGATGGTATTTGGAGATGAGGCCATTTGGGAGATGTTTGGGCTTAGATGAGGTTGTGAGTATGACGCATGATGGGATGAGTCTTGAGGAGAAGATATACCAGAGACCTCTCTCTGTCTCTGTCTTCTGTTGCGTGAGGACACAGTGGTCTTCTACAAGTGAAGAGAGTTCTCAGCAGATACCAGCCATGCTGGCACCTAGATCTTGGAACTCCTAGCCTTCAGGACTCTGAGGAAATAAACTTCTGTTGTGGAAGCCACCCGATCTATGGAATTTTGTTATGTATTTTGTTATGGCACCTGACAATCCTGTACCGATTCAAATGCTGTGTTGAGGGGAGGTTTTCCAACTGCACCAACAGGGTGTTCTACAATTGAACTCAATTCTGACACTGTCTACCCAGAGACAGCCCCAGACTCCACAGGTTAAGGGCTCAGTCCCATAAAACTGCCCCGCCTTCAGCTGTCAATCACAAGTCCAGGTTCTCACCTGTGCCTCAGACCAACTGGCTGTAAATCAGAGCTTCCCACGTCCCCCTCCTGGGGCTGACTACTTTGCTAGAGCAGCTCACAGAACTCGGGAAACCCATTTACTCACTAGATTACCAGTTTGTTACAAAGGATCTTAAAGGATAGAAATCAACAGCCAGATGAAGAGATAAGTAGTAGGAAGTAAGGAGCTTCTGTCCTCGTGGAGTCTACAGCTGGGCACAGGGGCACATATGCATTCTGGTTCACCAATATTGGAAGCTCTCCAAGTCCCCTCCTTTGGGAGTTTTATGGAGGCTTCATCACCTAGGCATAATTGATAAGCACATTGACCATTGGTGATAGATTCAACCTCCAATCCCTCTCCCGTCCCCAGAAATTAAGGGGCGGAACAGAAAGTTCCAAAGCTCTAGTCACATGGTCGCTTCCCCTGGCATCAGCCCCATCCTTATGTGCCTCCTGAAAGTCATCTCATTAACAGAAACCCACTTGGGGTGGAAAGGGGCTCGTTATGAAGAACAAGACAATTTCAGCTTTATGGCTGCGACGTGACTTTAGGAACTGAGGACAAGAGACCAAACATTATACCAAAGACAGAGACACTCCCATTGCTCTTATCGGCCAGGAAATCCCAAGGTTTGGGAGCTGTGGTCTAGGAACTGTGGATAAAGACCAAGTATACGTTTCTTACAAATCACAGTATCGCACAGCAGGCAGGCAAAGTCACGTGTTAATACGCCCCGGTAGGAGCTTTGCTTTTCCTTCTGCTCATCTCGAATGGCTGCTCTGCCTGATGACTCCTATTCATTTCAAGACCCAGGTCGAGTGTTACCTCCACTAGCAGCTTTCCAGACTTCATTCCTCCTGCCCCACGTATGGGGCTTGCTACCTCATCACGGTCCCACTGCAAAGTGAAAGGCCCGACTCATCAGCAAGCAGCAGCAAAGATGTGGAGGCAATAATACCGACCATTTTCCTTTTTTCCCTGTTCCCTTTAGTTTTTGTTTGCTATTTAATGTCACCGTAAACACAGAAACTTTAAAATTATAGTATGAGTCTTACTGTTCATCTTTAACTGTGTGATGCCAGTTTGCAATGCAAATATAAGAGCATTCCTTGCGTAAGCGCAATCACTGAAATGGCACGACCCACTGCTCATGCTTGCGTACGTACTCCTTACCAGACAGAGCGCATGTCATTGTTGACGCCCACACCTTCTGCCCATACGGCCCTCACCTGCTGTAAGTGAGGAAAAAGCATCTGTGGGGCGCCCCTCTTCTGTTCCTCAAAGCCACATCCTTTCCAGAGAAGCGCTGGTCCACGTGGGGACTACACAGGTCGAACAGATCACGGTAGGGCTCTGGGTCGTCGGTCTTCTAGAAGCCTTGTCCTGTGTTTGAAGCAAGTTCCGGTTAGCGTGGAAAGTGGCCCTGGGTCATCCCTCCAAGCCCAGGTTGTGATGCCCAGGGCGGTCATTGCATGCTTACCTAGTACTGACTGCACATGGCTTCACTGTGAGCCCGAGCCCTGTCCACACAAGTCTGCCCAGCGCTTGTGTCCCTGCCCGGGCTGCTCTGTGGGCTTGGCCCTGCCTTTCCCTTTACACACCAGATCCTGTGCTAGGTGCGGGCTTGCAGCTGTCAGCAAGACGACCCCGGCCCTGCTCTCATGGGGCTTGTGCTCTATAGGGGCTCGCTGGAGTCGCTGGGAAAGAGAAGAAAACAGAAAAACAAGAAAGCAAGATATGTGTGGTGCCACCAGTCCACAAAGCGTGCAGGGGCAGAAAGGGCTCCCATGCAGGTGGGACATGAGGGCAGTCCCTGAGCGAGCGGCGGCTGAGGTGAGCCCTGCAGAAGGGGTGTGGGCCACGGCCAGGCAGGGCCTTTGCTCAGGGACAGGACCTGGAGCCCCCTCTCAGGCAGGGGGGCTGCTGAGGGCTTTGAGGCAGGGATCTCGGCAGCTCCCAGGGAAGCATGGGGGGACAGAGCAGAAGCCCCCTGTGGTGGGCGGGCTGAGGAGGGAGCAGAAAAGAGGGCGTGGGAAGGGAAGCCTGTGCCAGCACACTTGGGCTCCATAAATATTCTGAAAGCATTGCAATAAGGTCAGAGCTGCCAATTAGTTCTCTCTGGGACCCTTTCTTTCACAGGTGGACAGGTAGTTTACATACAGGTGTCTCCGCTTCTTAAACTTTGCAATTGGGGGCACCTGGTGGCTCAGTCAGTGAAGCATCTGCTAAGCATTTGCCTTTGGCTCAGGTCATGATTCTGATGTGCTTTTGGAATATAGGTGAGGTTTGGTGGGGTGAGATCCAGAGCCAACGACCAAGAAAGAATTCTTGAGACATCTTTGGTGCAAAATGGTGGTTTATTAAAGCATGGGACAGGACCCGAGGGCAGAAACAGCTGCTGCCCCCGTGTTGTGAGGGGCGGCTGATGATATACTATGGGGTTGGGGGTAGTTAGCAAAAAGGGAGGTTTCCAAAGAACTTTCATATGCTAAAGAGGACCTTCAAGATACCGGATGCCTTGCCACTGTCAAGTTGAGGTTGTTTACCCCTCTACTGAGGCATTAACATTAAGACAGTTGGGAGCTTCCTGGAAGAATATCACACAGATTCCACCCAGGAGTTGGCTGGGGGGGGGGGGGGCGGGGAGTACAGGGTGTGAGCTTGTGCTTTGTCCTCAGCCAGCCCTCTGCTCCCTCATCAATCCCAGGGGCCAGGGATCCAGCCCCTTGTAGGGCTTCCTGCTCCGCGGCGTGGCGGGAAACCTGCTTCTCCCTCTCCCTCTGCCCCCCCCCCCCGCTTGTGCGCTCTCTCTCTCTCTCTGTCAAATAAATAAATCAATCTTAAAAAATAAACAAAAGTTTGTAATATGCCAGTTTGCTTTTACCAAAGATTACACTAGCACCTGTCTTCACTAAACAAAAGAAATGTGAAGAGAATCGTCACTTTTACGAAAAAAGTCAAAAGGTGAAAATCGCGATCGATGTTCGTTTTGCAGCGAGCCGCTGTGGAGGGAGTGCGCCCCGCGAGTGGCCCCACCAGCTCCTTCCCGGCGACCACACTCAGCGGGTCAGCGTCCAGCTGCCAGACCTCCGAACGGTGTCTCCATTTATTTTGTGCATCTCTTAGCAAGATGTGTCCTAACGCATCAGAAAAAGCCTTAGACGGGTTTTTTTGGGAGTCTGGGCCATTTTCAGAAGCTTCATGGGAACCCTCTACTTTCGGGTGGCGGGACACCTGCCCTGCTGTTCTGCGTCCTCCTTCCGTTCCTGCTCCCTCCAGGACCGGGGCAGACGGAGAGCAGCCCTGCTGGCCGGCCTGCACCTGTTCTCTTATAGCCTGCGCGCTAAAGTGGTTCTGACGTCGAGAAATGATTGAAAAAGACTAAAACAAGAAGAATATTGCACAGCACACGGACAGTCTATGAAATTCAGACTTCAGTGTCTGTAGACGCTCTTCCTGGAGCATGGCCACCGCCATCCAGGACGTGTTACAGCGCTCTGCACACAAGGACAATGTGAGTGGTTTTGATCGAGGCCATGGGGTCGTCGAAGCCTAAGATTTGCGACTTGGTCCTTCATGGAGAGTTTGTCCATGCTGCTCTAAAATACTCAGAAGCCACAGCTTTCCTTCTCACTCAGTGACGGCCGCAGATGAACACAGGTCGGAGCACAGCGCGAGCGAAGGTGTTGTTGAAGGAAAACTGCAGGCCTCCCTGGAGTCCCTGGTGCTGCCCTCGTCCCCAAACCAGGGCTTCGTCTCGACCCTAATTGCAGCGCCGACCGCCCCAGGAATGCAGTCCGTCTGGAACTCCCTGGTCTGCACAGTGAGGTAATCTACCTAATAAGACCCTTTCATCCCCCAGAGGGAAGTGATCTTGCCTGAAATGATCCCTTTTACTTGTTTGTTTATGACTTCCTGTCCTGCCTTCAAAAACCGTTTCTTTTCTGTAGCCCCCTGGAGCTTCCCAATTCCCGAACTGTTGAATGAAGTCAGTTAGATCCTCAAATTACCTCAGCTGAATTTTGTGTTTTAACAGGATGAAGACAGGTGTCAGGTCAGGCTTCCTCGGGGCGAGAGGCCCCTTGTGTGCGAGTGGCCGGTGTCGTCGGGAAGGGCAGGGGAAGGGCAGGGGAAGGGGAGGGTGCGGGGCCATCTGCAATCCGAGCCGGGGGGCTTCGGAGGTGGCTGTGTCCCTCCAGCGGGACGTGAGGTCCTGAAGGGACAGGGGAGAGCTGTGTCCCAAAGCAGACCGGGCAGCTGGCCGGACGAGGGGAAACGCAAACCTGACTGCTTCCCGCGGGGCTTCAGCTGGGGACAAGGGTGGCAGAGAGAAGTGACCCCGGGTCAGGCACACGGCGGCGAGGTGGCAGCCGGGCGCACGGCCACAATCCGCAAGGCAGAGCGAGGACGAGAGCCCGCATCAAGTGCTGGGCACGTCCGCTCAGAAAGGATCGCAGCACCTTGAGGGCAGGAACGCAGGGCACAGAGAACCTTCTGTCAGGAGGTGGGAGAGAAGAGGCCGCGGGAGGGAGGAGGAGAGGTGGCCCGAGGACCTGGACAGTGTCGCACCCCGAGACCGAGACTCAGGGGAGACGTGGGGCGGGACCCCGTCGCACGAGGGCCCCACACCAGCATGAGCACACATGGAGAAAAGGCTAAACGTTCATTTACTAACACAAGAGTTAAAATTTTAGTCTGACATCTCCCAGCAGAGGAGAAAAACAAAGCGGAGGTTAGGGTTTTGGGATTTTTGTTACTAAATAAATAAACAAATAAAGTCACACTCTAACAAATTTTAGACTTTCATAAGAAAATGTTGGACAGATATGAAGCTCGGATTGAATATTACATAATTAAGAATCCGATTTCACTAGACCTGAAATAAATAAACGAGACATATGCCAAATTTTTTTCTCTTACCTTTTCAAACCGAACAGGGTCATCTTATATCATAGTCCACATCGAGCCGAAGAATTTAGGCTGAAAAGTTGGAGAAGACAGTAGGAGATGATGGGGGTCAGACCAGGGTCAAAGGGCGAGCGTGGATGCCGGAGCGATGAGAAGGAGGGTTTGCATGAAGCCTGTGTGGCTGTCAACACGCATCTCTGCATTTGGACTGCACTCGACACAGGAAATGAATGAGCTACTGCTCTTCCTTGGCTGGATTTACTGCCTAACATGCTGTATTTCTAATACAGGACCTGTTTTCTCAGTGACTCTGGGAAAGAATTTAATACACGGATTTAATTTATAACCATTCAGCCTAGCTTTTTGAAGATTCCATAACACCACATGCTACTGGTTGGACCTAAGGGGAAAAATAAACCAGGTCCTGTATGAAACTTGAACTGCAAATGACTCTAACTCTTACCAAAGTATGAGAAAAACCCTACTTCATTGCTAGTTAGGGAAAACCTAAACTCCTCAAGTTCTCATGTCTGAATCAGGGGAGGCGGCAGCCTGGATGGGGACAGTCCTCCAGGTCTCACCTACAACACTCAGCCGTTCAGATGGTACCAACAGGACTAGTCAAGCTACCAACGTAGAGATTGTTTTTCCAGTAAGTTTTGTCAACAGCTCTTATTGAGCAAATTATCCAGCATCTGAACTGAATTTTGTTTGGGCCCCTGGGGTTTGTTATCATTGCTATCAATATTCTTGAGTGTTCCTTCCCAATTAAAAGTTTCATACTTCTCTCTGCTTCCCAAAATCTAGACAGAAGATAACTGGGAAAATGTAGAAAACTAGGTAATTGGGGGACAGAGAGAGCAAGCTCAAACACTTACCTGCCCCCCTAAAATGGTCTGGCAGAGACTGCTCCTTTGATTTATTTTTGTTTCCTTATTATGTCTGTAGTCTTCAAAAATGATTCATACTCCAGCTGCACTTATTAAAACCCTCACAAAAACACGGCATTTTATTTTAGCTTAAGAGTAAATGTGTAGTTTGGAGCTTTAAAGTAATACAGAATGGAGTCTTGCTTTGTGATGTGCTTCAAAGCCAAGGGTGATGCTCCTGCACCGCATGAGGCCAGCCATTAGCACATCATGCGGAACAAGTTCAGTTACGGGCACGTCAGGAAGGAAGGCAGCGAACAGTGTGCATCCCAGAAAGAAGGTGCACACTACTGCAGAATTCATCTAGAATTCTTTTATGGAGGTTTGACATTAAAAATGGGATATATTAATCTGTAGAAAGATGATTGTTCAACCTAAAAATACTCACAATTTATTTCCTATACTAGGGTCTGCCAAAACCTAATTGCACACGCCTCTCGCTCATTTTAGGCATTTAAACAAAAGTACTAGAGCTGTCAGATTTTAAAAGCCATGCCTAATTTTAAAACTGTGCTTAGAAGCTAGATCTCTCTATATAAATACTTTTATTTTTTTAAAGATTTTATTTCTTTATTTGAGAGAGAGAGTGAGTGAGAGAGAGAGTGAACGAGAGAGAGAGCGCACAAGCAGGGGCAGAGGCAGAGGGAGAAGCAGACTCCCCGCTGAGCAGGGAGACTGATGCGGGACTTGAACCCAGGACCCCAGGATCATGACCTGAGCCCAAGGCAGATGCTTAACCCACTGAGCCACCCAGGTGCCCCTATATATAAAAGTAGAAATATGAAACAGTTTTAAAAAGTCATGTAGAAATTAAAGTTTAATTAAAATTCACTGCTTCCAAGATGGAGTAACACAAGAACAGACGAACTCTGTAAAACAGTTGTTTCTGACACTAGCTCTTGGGTGAAAATCAACCACTGCAGCGCACTGGGGAGACACCCAGCGTGCCCCCTGGGAGGCAGGCGGGCCACCTGAGTGGGGGCAGCCACTCCCCCGGGGCTCACAGGGTAGAGGGCAGGGAGGGGGAGAGTTCTGAGGATGGAGGGTCACCTGGAGCACTGAGCTCTGGGTGGTGTGTGAGCAGAGGAGCTGCCACACGGGAGCCGGGAACCGTCACTGAGGTGTGCGGGGCTGGGAGCAGTCCCTGCTCCACCAGGCAAAGGAGAAGACATGCTTCTCCCTCGCAGGGCAGGGTGCTGGGAAGGGCATACCTCGGTGGTGCGGTAGAAGCAGCCTGAGAATAGAAGTGCTCTGGCCCCACAGAGCATTGCTTCAGGGCAAGCCTGGGAAGTTCAGACTGCGTAAGTGACTCAGCGGTGTCCCCGAAGAGGCCTCACTGTTGTTCGCAGGAATCCAAGAACAGCCCTCACCCAACAGGGTGAGCCTTACAGTGTCTGGCATGCAGAGAGGCAGGGAAATATGACCCACCGTGAGAAAAAAAGTCGGTTAATAAAAAATGTAAAAATTAAAAACGGTAATGACACAGATAAAAGAACTAGCAGATAAGGACATTGAATGAATGATCATAACTGCATTCCTTACGTTCAAGAAGGAGCAAGCACGTGAGGAGGGAGAGGGGAAATATAATCAAGACCAAATCAAACTATTCAAGATGAAAGTACAATGTTTGGGATAAAAAATACGCTGGAGGGGCGCCTGGGTGGCTCAGTCGTTAAGCGTCTGCCTTCGGCTCAGGTCATGGTCCCCGGGTCCTGGGATCGAGTCCCACATCGGGCTCCCTGCTGGGCGGGAAGTCTGCTTCTCCCTCTCCCACTCCCCCTGCTTGTGTTCCCTCTCTCGCTGTGTCTCTCTGTGTCAAATAAATAAATAAAATCCTTAAAAAAATACACTGGATGGGATTAATATGAGATTGGACAATACAGAAAAAAAGATGGGTGAACTTGAAGAAACAGAAGTAGAAACTCTCCAAAGTGAAATATGAAGCATTAAGACTGAGAACCATCAGTGTGGCACCAGTGAGCCGTGGGACAGACTCAGACTAGAGCATGTCCCGCTGGTGTCCCTGAGGGAGAGCAGGGAAGAGGGGAGCATTATGGAAAAAATAACACCAAATTTTCCAAATCTGATAAAAACTCTAAGCCAGTAGTTTCAACTGGGGATGATTTTGCCCTTTAGAACATTTGGCATGTCTGGGGCAACTAGAAAATAGCATTGGCACCCATGTTGGGGGGTTGGCAGGGGGGCTGCTGCTTGCCCTGCAAGGTGTAGACCCCCCCATCCCCCACAGTGTCCAGACTGGACCCAGAGGTCTGAGAAGCTCAATCAGCCCCAAGCAGGGGGAAAAAAAGAGAGAGAGAGAGAGAGAGAGAAGAGCCCGAGGCATGTCATAATCAGATTGCTCAAATTAGTGACAAAGAGAAATCTTAAAAGCTGTCGGTAGGAAAAACGTGTTATGTACAAAACGATGCAGATAAGAATGACAGAGTACTTCTCTCAGAAACGATGCAAGCCAGACAAGCAGTGCAGCAATCCTCAAAGCCCTGCAGAAGTTTGGGGCTGTCAACCTGCATTTCTACAACAGCAAAAGTATTTTGAAGACGAAGTCAAACCAAACCCATTTTTGGACATAGTAAAACTGAAAGAATTTATCCCCAGCAGACCTGTGTGACAGGATGTATGGTTTAAAGTTAGTCAGGCACATTTCTGCAAAGAAGACCTCCACATGGCCAACAGACACACGGAAAAGTGCTCACCACCACTCGGCATCAGGGAAATCCAAATCAAAACCTCCATGAGATACCACCTCACACCAGTCAGAATGGCTAAAATTAACGAGTCAGGAAACGACAGATGTTGGCGGGGATGTGGAGAAAGGGGAACCCTCCTACGCTGTTGGTGGGAATGCAAGCTGGTGCAACCCCTCTGGAAAACAGTAT